>NW_025211532.1:15999-17671 GCF_004010195.1 Chiloscyllium plagiosum
TCTGGGTCACTGAACCAACAGAGTTATTTTTGTTACATCCCACCTGAATCCACGATCGAAAGAAAACACCATGCTTTGTCCCCTCTGTTTCCTGCTGACATCGCCCCATGCAAACTTTCGGCACCGCTATGGACACTATTGTTTAGAATGAACTAGCATAGTGTCACCATGTTTTAAATCAATTTCATTGAGATTTGTGATGCAATGCAGATTGAGTTGGCAATTCTTTTCTTGAGTGTAAGTACAGTCTGCTTGCATTGACTCTGTTTTTGGAACTGAAGTCTCAGTCTGTTATCACGGTGTAACGAAATTCTTTTTATTATTTTACACATTTTCTGTGAGTTAACTGATCATATTCGTCATGGGCTCATTACTGCTTTCCTCTCTCTCTCTCGCTCGCTCTTTCTTATATATAATGTTAACAGCTGTCGACTTATTTCCTGGTGTCAATTTTCTGCTTACGATTAGATCGTGCTGCTCAGGAAACGTCTGTCAAACAACCTATGAAATCATACTCAGTGCTATCTGTGCCAACATCATGAACTCAATCCATGTTTTTAGAAACTGTATTTAAAATCTTGTGCTGTGAAATCAGCAGCTTGATTTATGGGAATCATATCCATGTTGTCATGGGTAGAATGAAGTACCCTGTCGCTGTGATATAAAAATAATATTTTGCATATCATTGCATGGTTGCATATGATTCGTTTAGTTAATGTTTTGCCTCCCATTCATTTTGATTTCGCTGCTGAAATGCTTTGATTTTGAGACACATTCGAGCGGTAAACAGGCCACAGAGACTACGGGTCCAGAAAAATTAGATATTCAATGTTCCAGAAATGGAGAAATGGTATTATTGAATTTCGTATCATCTCCAGCAATCTCATACTGTGATATTATTTTTCATAACAATTCTCTATGTCAGCATTGCAAATGTTACTTATACATCTGGTCCAGTTCCAGTTTTTCAACACATATTCTCGTTGAAGTAGCATTTATGCTTTAGTTTTGAGTTCTTGCATACCTCCATTTTTAAACGCTGGGCTCCACTGTCAGTTGAGAGCTAAGTCTTAAAGTGACGTGAAATATCCATGTTTGTTCAAATGCTTAAACCTCTAAAGTAGAGTCATCTATCATGAAGTAGCCATTATATTCCACAGTTAATCTATTTGTCCAAATTACAGCTAAGACATTTGAACAAAACGTTCACTACTGATAAAGACGATATTGCTTGTAAATGGTTCTCTATCATGAGCATCTGGGTTATACCACAAGCGACAAATTAACTGACAATTTCACTGTACTCATCAGAAATCTAATAGATGCAACATGAGGACTGTAGATGCTGGAAACCAGAGTTCATATCAGAGTGATACTGGAAAAGCACAGCAGGTCAACCCGCTTTCGAGGAGCAGGAAATACGACGTTTCGGGCAAAAGCCCTTCATCAGGAATATTCCTAATAAAGAGCTTTTGCCCGAAACGTCGACCTTCCTGCTCCACGGATGCTGCCTGACTTGCTGAGCTTTTTCCGGCACCACTCGAATCTGGACTCTGGTTTCCAGCAACTGCAGGATTTGTTTTTACCGCCGGAGAGTAGAGTGTCTATGGTCGGACATGACTCATGGAGTCATGTCCTGGCGGGACTGGATAAGACAGAAGCAGGGAACCAT
>NW_025211532.1:17864-19964 GCF_004010195.1 Chiloscyllium plagiosum
TTGAAATAAAACATCTCTTCGTGATGTCAATTACAGGTTATATTAGTTATGATTGTCCGTTGGCAATGTATACACCCTCACGCATATCAGACAAATTACAATTGTCTTTACACTGTTGTTCATTTTTAGAACTTGGATTTTGAAATACTGGCCCATGGGGTTTGATTACAATTATGCAGCGTTTGTAAAAACGGCTAGGCAGGTTCTACAGACATTTTGGGAATATCATCATATTCGCATATGTCAAGAGAGTTTTAATGGTGGATTATTTTTATATTTCATATTTAGGACAGGGTGTGAAAACACTGACGCCCACGTTTGTTTCAGGATAATCGAACATTTGTTTTCGCTCTGAGTCACAGGAGATGGAAACAATTTGGGCAGTTTTGGAAGACACTGAGAAAACAGTCAAATTCAAGGAAACCACAATACATTAGAATGCAATGTTTGTCCTTATTCCTGTAACTTCCTGACTTGGTGTGTTTGTGTAGAAATCTATGGGACATTGAATTGTTGAGCATGTCCAAACTTTTAGATTTGCAAGTATTCATGTCGCAAAATCTGAAAGTTCAGAGAAAAGAACTGGAATTATTGGGTATGGAAAATGTAAAGATTTGAGGTAGAGGTGCAATCCCTCTAGCATTGATTTGCTGAATTGTGCTCGCATAGAGCAATGTTTTGCTTGCTATTTTAAGATTCAAGCATTCATGTTTCTAGCTCTCTTTTGTTTTTTAACTTTTATATAACAAACTTAATTCCTGTTCTTAACATGATGAGAGGTGCCTTTAAGGTGGAATTGATCTCCTGTGTAATTTGAACAGGTGTGCAGAAATCCTGGTACTTCATTTGAATGGTTTTAAGATCTCAATACCAGTCTGTTCCTCAGCATGTTTACATATTGATGTAGTAGGTACAAATATTCCTATTTTTCTCATCCCCCTTCACTGTCCGAGACTTTCAATAGTCTTTGCAGATGATTGACAGCTTTCTTTACCCTTTAGCTGCTGCACACGCTGCTCATAATGCAGTGTCCTCTGCAATGGAAAGACAAAAACAGACTGGGTGACCACTTTATATTTTACACTGACTTAATTGCAAGCATGAACGGCAACTCTATTTCTCTCTCTATCACACCATTAAGCATTTCCAACATATTGCGTTTTTATTTCAAACGTCCTCCTCTCACCATATCAAATTCTTATTCAGCAGAGTTCATGTATGAAGATACAGAAAAGATAATGCCAGTTAACCTGTTTTGATTCTGTAAGTTACAGTCACAATATTTGAAGGTGAGGACGCAGAAGACAAAACGTAACAAAAGCTCTTCAAAATGAAGTAATATGATTTCCAGAATTAAAGACGGTCAAACCACTGCATGTACAATAAAAATCTGATGCATTTGATTCATAAATGAGGTGTACCCTTTCAACAGCAACAGAGTAATCCCAATGAACATAATTTAGGTTTGATTGTAATTAGCAGCAAACAGACGCATAAATCGTATCCCACACTGAAAATACCAGTCAACCATGATTGTTGATTTCCTATCAGTTTCCTGGAGCAGCCAGCATGGAATTTGAAACTATATTCGTAGAACAACAGTGAAATAGTTCCAAATATGACATCGTTCTGAGGAAGAGTGACTCGATCCAAAACCTTAACTCTGATTTGCTCCTGTCGCCAGACCTGCCGGGCTTTGC
This sequence comes from Chiloscyllium plagiosum, assembly GCF_004010195.1. Taxonomy (NCBI): domain Eukaryota; kingdom Metazoa; phylum Chordata; class Chondrichthyes; order Orectolobiformes; family Hemiscylliidae; genus Chiloscyllium; species Chiloscyllium plagiosum. The sequence goes on from NW_025211532.1 coordinate 19,565, forward strand.
CAGGAGCTTGTACTTAGAACAACGTTTGCAGTGTAGCTTCACGTGGTTGAATGGGCAAAGCCGTTGGAGTTATACGTGATTTTTTTACCGAATCACGGGTTTGAATTCCACTGCTACCAATTCTCTTGCTGGTGGACTAAGGACGGTTAACATGAAATGGCTGGGCAACTTCAACCCTGAAATGTTTTCTTTTCTTCTGGGTCTTTGCGGCTCCTCAGGCCTCTGGCATTCTCGGTGATGGAAGTCGGAAAGTTGTTGACAAGAGTCCGAGAGCTCCAGCTGTCCAACGGCCCTTCAGATCCCCGCCGTCATCGTGCTTTAAGGGATTTTACATGACATGTTCGCGCTTGTCTCTATTTAACAATTGGTCAGTATTCATCAATGAACTGGACGTTTAGTG
>NW_025211532.1:20223-23611 GCF_004010195.1 Chiloscyllium plagiosum
GATAGCCGTAGCTCAGTTGCCATGAGACAAAAACAAATTTTAAATTCGGCCAATCTGTTTAAATTATGCCGCAAGATACGAAATTGAACTTCATGTTTTGATAACATTTAAACCAATGAAGCAATCCGATGTTTTGGGGTATAAATATCCGACATTTTGAACAGTTAGACAGAGCAGCAAAGATAACTGCCAAAAGACCAACAGATGTTGGCTGCTCGTCAGGGGTCTCTGACCAATACCTGTCTGGAGAAGGAGTATTCACGGAAACAAAAAAAATCTAAACCGACCTGGATAGAGATTCTACACAGGAAAACCGACATTCGACACTAGGCAGAGATGAGTGGTCTTAAAGCGTGCTTTTTAAATACGTATTAATTGGGATTTTTATTGGACCAGCATTGGAGAGAGGGAGGTAAAAGTTAAGTTTCAGAAAAAGAAGTTGTCAATAGTTATTCGTGAATGTCTCTGTTTTATTTAAAGAATAACCTTTGAAATGTTTACTTTAAATAATTACTTTGGGGGTAGTTCTTTGCCTCTCGAAGTTTAACAGATTGCAGCACGGGGTGAATCCTTTTCTGTGTTTATGGTTTAAATTAGCAGAGGGTTTTACACCGTTTGGGGGCACGTCCGGGATTTAAAAGGTTAGGGGGCTCGTTGCCAGAATTTGAACAGGCTGGGTTTTGGATTCGCGTTTTGAAAATGTTTAGACAGATGCAATTTAAGGTTTGGAGAGATTTGAATTGATTTTGGGTACAAAAAAGCCCCAGAGATTAAGCACTTGCAGGTTAGTGTCCCAGCTCTTTAAATAAAACTTCGGCGTGATGAATTGTTTAATTTCGGTGAGTTGTAGTTTATTAAAGTAAAAGTGCAAGAAATTGTTCTTAAAATTGGTAAAGAGATTCTGAGATTTGCAGGTGGTTCTCAATTTTGCAAATAAAACTTAGAATGAAATAAAAAGGTCATACTTTCAAAAATAGCAAAGAAGTCAGATGTGGGTTTAACGAAGTGCAAACGTAAAGCTGAAATTGTAAAGGAATTGCTCAAGCACTTAAGTGTGTATGAGAAATAGACAAGTACAGCAGAGGTAGAAAAAAACTTAAATTACAACTGAGTAAATTGGAGTTAGAAGATAAAAACAGCGAGTGAGAAAGAGAAAGACAGAGACAAGAAAGGGAGAGAGAAAGAGAAAGAGAGCAAGAACACAGAGAGAGAGAGAAACAGAGAGAGAGTCAAGTTTCTCAGCTGAAACAAGTGCGAAAGTAGAAAGAGATAGAGAAAGAGAGAGAAAAGTAAGGGAGACGGAAGTAGAGAGAAAAGAAAATGCGAGATAAAAAGAGAGAGATTTTGACATTCTGAGTTTGCCACTTAGTCAGCAAAGTAAAGTTAACAGGATGGAGTTTAAAATAGAAGGTAACGACATACACAAATATGTCAAAACACTGCCACATTTTGATGAAAAAGATGTTGAAGCCTTCTTTATTTCATTGAATATTTGCAAAGGCAGATATAGTGGTCCAAGGATTTATGGGTAATGCTAGTTCAGACTAAACTGGCAGGCTGAGCTAGTGAGGTATTTACCATGCAGCCAGATGAGGGGTCAAGAGATTATGAACAGGGGAAATAAGGTATTTTAAGTGTTTATGATTCGATACCAGAAACATAAAGACATTATTTCAGAATCGGAAAGAAGGAACAAAGTTAGACATGTTAAGTTCGATATAATTAAACAGTCATTTGGTTGATGGGTGCGTGCGTTAAAGATAGATAGGATCTTTGAGGCTCTAAGAGAGATTATTCTACTGGACGAGTTTAAAACATCACTTCCAGAGATGTTCAGAATTCACATGGCGGAACATAAAGTTCAGGAAATGAGAGGAATGCAACCATTTCTGGCACATTGTTCATGACATGCACATTATAATGTTGTACGGCTCAATAGTCCATTCTCAATTATGATATATTTCCTCGGGTGGATGCTGACCTTCTTCAAAAAATAAACAACTGGCATTTTTAAATCCCATCCTCATCTTCCTGCGGGAATACAGATCAACTCTGATGTCACGAGCATCGATGGCAACTTTTAAAAAGTTTGAAAACATTTATGCAGCTAAAATTGCTTTGGCGGATAATATTGCTTTCTAATGGTCGAATATCTACTGGCATTGTCCTGCCCACCGAAACTTTGTGTTCTTCTTCAGCAAATCTGTTAATGGTGTCACTACAGTGTTAACATTTGGAAAAAACTTCCGGTAGAATCCATTTCATCTCAAGAATCACAGCTTCTCTTTCTTCCAGCTTGGTCGTGGGGATTGTTCGATGGCCTTCGTATTTTTGTTCGATGTGGTCAACCATCCACCACCGATGTTATGTCCAAAGAACATCACCTCTGCGTGAATTCATGTGGAAAGTGAGGACTGCAGATGCTGGAGATGAGAGCCGAAAATTTGTTGCTGGAAAACCACAGCAGGTCAGACAGCATCCAAGGAGCAGGAGAATCGGCGTTCGGGCATAACCGCTTCCTCAGTAACCTGAACCAGGGCTTCATTCCTGAAGAAGGGCTTATGCCCGAAACGTCGATTCTCCTGCTCCTTGGATGCTGTCTGACCTGCTGCGTTTTCCCAACAACACATTTTCAGCTCTGCGTGAATTCAGAATTGTCTATGTTTATTACTAATTTTGCTTCTCGAATCGTTCAAACAGCTTTGCTTACTCTACCATGTGATCTTTTCAGGACTTAGGAAAGATCAATACATCGTCCAAATAGACTGCAAAGTTTGTTCACCCAGCCAAAACTCTGTTCGTGAGTCTTTGGAATGTGACGGGCGTTTTTTTTTTCATTCCAAAGGGCTTTCTTTAAATTAATATCGCCCATTCGGGATTGCTAACCCAAAAAATTCTTTCTCAGACACTGATCCAACTTAGTTATGCAACTGGCTTTCTGACTTTCTCGATACAGTTCTCCAATCCTGAAATTGGATATGAGTCCAGATTTGGAAGGACGTTGACCTTCTGATAATCCACGCAAAATCGTTCATTACTGTCCAGTTTGGTAACGACGACGGTCGATGACCACCACTCACTCTGGTTTGGTTGGATGACCTCATCATCAAGCATGGCCTCCAAATCCTTATCAACATGTCTGACTTTGAAAGGATTAATCCAATAGGGGTTTTCTTTTATCAGAGTAGTATTCCCCACAGCGACTTCATGGACGATAACAGAGCTTTCATCTGGCACCTGCGTCATTCTGTGCTGCGCCCACTTTAGATGTTCGTTAGCTACCTAACTTATGCGATTTAATCTCTCCCTCACCTCTGATACATAATCTAAGGGTGAGAACCCAGACTTTGGTTCGGTCAGTTTTTCTTTCATTAATTTCCAAGGGCCT
>NW_025211533.1:0-3122 GCF_004010195.1 Chiloscyllium plagiosum
TCCGTTCATTGGTTCGGTGCTGACATCAATCGCCCGGGGTCGTTTTGTTGACTAGAGCATGCGCAGTGTGTCCTCCTTTTGCTGATATGTTGTGTAATGTGATGGGTGAGCTACTGAGGGTAAGAATTCCCTTTGTGTGAGCTCTGCAGTAGATTTCCTTTATTCATGGAAGTACATGACTGCATATTAGTAATTGATAAATCAATTCCATCTGAATCAGTACATAAACACCCCATTTTCACCCCTTTTCACAATATCTGAGATATTTACACATTGTATCACGCTCTTCTTTGGAAGGAAAAAAAGCATGAAATGGAGCCTCACGGAATCGGAGCAGGAGTAGGGCATTTATCCCCTTCAGCTTGTTCCCCCATTCTGTCAGATCATGGCTGGGCCAACCCAGGCTTCAACACCTCTTTTATTCTTGATCCACATAGCCCTCAACTGCTCAATATTTCAAAAATCTATCTGCCCACTTTTAAAATAATTTGAGATAGAATCATAGATTCCACTACTGTTTGGAAACAGGCCCTTCAGCCCAACAAGCCACACGGACCCCCCGAAGATTAACCAATCAGAGCCATTCCCATACCACATTTAGCTTTAACAATTATTTGGGCTAGAAAATTCTAGCCATTCACTGAGAGGAAAAAAAATGGTTTACTTTTTTTTAAAATGCATGTTCCCTTCTGTAATGTCCCCTGGTTTGAGACTTCACTGGTGCTAGAAGATCTCGGCAACATCGCCCCTGTCCAGCTCCTCAGAATCTGCATGTCCCCTTGCGCAAAACCTTTTGCAATCTGTCAAAGAACAAAATTGAAATCTCAGAATAGCTGATAGCCTGTTCAAGGGCTTGAACCAGTGGCCTTTTGATCCTATTTGCTATTAAACTGAGACAGGAGGTGGTGAGCTTGCTGAAATGCCTTTCACTGAAACATTTTCGAAACAAAATAAATTACTATGGCTGCAGTGCAATTGAATTTAGAGACTTAGTGGGGAGTATCGACTGTCTTTTCTTTGTTTCATCGCAGAAGGAATGAGAGGAGCCCAACACCAGCCAGACCGGCGGAGAGACTGCCAGATATTAAAATGCGTACGTCCGCTTCATTGGCCAGTCTGACTGAGTCATTCAGACTCAAACATCATAATTGGAGGTGGACTTTATGTGTTCACTATGGATGCTATTACAGAGTACAAAATTAATGCACAACGTATTTCTTGAGTACTGAAAACAAAAAATACTGAAGATCACCGCAGGGAACCGATGGCCGAGTGGTATTATTGCTGGACTGTTTATCCAAAGATCCAGATAGCATTCTGGAGAACCGGAGTCGAATCATGCCACAGGAAATGTTGGAATTTGAATTCAGTGAATATGTGGAATTAAGAATCTCATGACCATGAATCCTTTGAGGTAAAAACAATGACTGCAGAAGCTGGGAACCAGATTCTGGATTAGTGGTGCTGGAAGAGCACAACAGTTCAGGCAGCATCCAAGGAGTTTCGAAATCGCCGTTTCGGGCAAAAACCCTTCATCAGAATCCTCTGTCGAGTTTCGGAAAACCCTTCTGGATCACAAACATGCTTGATGTAAGAAGATCCCTTCTGGATCACGAAAATGCTTGAGGTAAGAAGTTACCATCTTGACTTAGTTTGTCCTACATGTGACTCCAGACACACAGCAATTTGCTCGACTCTTAGCTGCCCATTGGCCAATTAGGGATGGGCAATGAATGCTGCTGAGTCAGCGACACCGTCATCCCATGAACATCTTTTGAAAAATCGATGCAGAGAGCAAACTAACATTCTAAGTCCAGATGACTCTTCATCAGAGATATGATCAATTCATCAAGACTCACCGTTAGCTTGCTTGATCTCCATGGATGCTGTCTGACCTGCTGTCATCTCCAGCATTTATTGTTTTCAGTACAGATTCCACCATCTGCAGTAACTTCCTTGTATATTTCTTCATTATTTTGTTTATTAAATACCCATTAAATTGCAGCTACTGCTCAACACCTTACCTACAGAGTACTATGGCCCTGGTGTCAAAAGTCTCCATTGACTTGTTCAATTACACCATAGTTTAGGACAATTGCAAAATGCCAATGTAGCTGAAAAGAATAGAATCATCGTCATACATTATGGAAGCGAACCCTTCGGTCCAACTCGTCCATGGCAACCAAATTTCCCAAATTTTGTCAGTGCAGCGTGCCTGCATTTGGCCCATATTCCTCAATGTCTCCTATTCATGTACCTCTCCAAATGTCTTTGAAATGTTGTAACAGTACTTGCATCTACCACTTCCTCTGGCCATTCATCCCGTGTCCCAACCAATCTCTTTGTGAAGCAGTTGGCAACTGATAGTTTCACTGTTGACTACGGTGTGTAAATCGCTGGGGATTATTGTTCGTTCAGGACTATCCCTTTCTGAGCATGGCTCAGGGCCTTTAGAGATTCCTGAATGTAGCTTGGGCCTCCTTGTGGGTTACCACAGGCTGCTCAAGGCCTTGTGTGTTACCACATGGTGCTCAAGGCCTTGTGTTTGCGCAACGCAGCTGTCTATGTGAGTGGGTGTTGTGGAAGGAAGGAGGAGGCATTAAGGAATGAATTGATTTCTGGAATGTGGGTGTTAATGGCTGTGCGAACATTTATTGCCTTATTCTAATGCCTTGAGAAGGTGGTTGTGAGCTCCCTTTTTGAATCACTGCATTCCGTGTGGTTTGTAGGCCTATTGGTAGTGCTATTCGAAGGGAGTTCCAGAATTTTGGCTCAATGAGACTTCACGGCTGCTGAAAGATATTCAACTCCAGATGGTAGTGGCTTGGAAGAGAATCTGCAGGAGGTGGTGTTCCCATGAATCTGCTTTCCTTTTCCTTTTAGTTGGTATTGTCATAGGTTTGGAAGATACTATTGAAGTGTTATGAATTGATGTAATGTATCTTGTGGATAGTACATAGTGCTACTGCTCTGGGCATCAGCGGAGGACGGAGTGAATGTGAGAGCCAATCAAGCAGTCTGCTTTCTCTTGATGTTGTCAAGCTTCTTGAGTGTTCTTGGAGCTGCCCCCAAACCTAGCCAAGCAGCGAATATTCTATTGCACTCCTGAGTTGTGTCTTGTA
>NW_025211533.1:12546-23613 GCF_004010195.1 Chiloscyllium plagiosum
GCTCAGCTGGTAGAGCGGGGGACTGTAGTGTGTCGCAAATCTGTCATCCTTAGGTCGCTGGTTCAATTCCGGCTCGAAGGAGCCTCGGCTGCGTTTTTGGAAAGAGTGAGCATTCACCAGCACGCGGGCCACAGCAACACAGATGAGCTGAAAACGCGACACCGCTTTCAGGACACATCAGCACACGCCCTTCCCCCTCTGCAACGAGCCAGCTGTCTCCGTGCTGCAGCTGGCGGCCAGCAGGGTGCCTTTTTTTCAACACAAACGCATGAAAGCACTTTTTGCTCACTGCAACCAAATTAAGTCTTCTATCAGTCAGGCGGGGCCACCCGACGTCACCTCACGCTCGTGGTGGCTGCGCCAAGGTTGAAGTCGTTTCGACCTCCAATCAGCAATTGCCATCTCCTCAGCACTTCTTTCCTCGTCCATGTGGCCTTCCGCCTCGCCTGAGTCCACCAGCTGCCGCTGCTGCTCCTCCGACAAGTTGGTCGTTTCACCGAGACCGGCATCAGCAATGTTTGGTCTCAGCCGTCCGACGGATGAGAGGATTTTCTGCACATCCTGGAGCGTGGCTACTCAGGATCCACTGCGGAAGAAGTCAAAGCATGGCCAGCTCACCGCCCGGGCGATTAGCTCAAATGGCAGAGTGCATGCTTGAGGTAGTGGGATCAATGCCCGCATTCTTCACTTGCTTTTAAAACTGCAAGTGCACCCACTCACTCAGCTGGTCTGCAGCAGACGGATTACCGTTTGCGTACGCCGCCTCCCTGAGAGTGGTCCCGAAAGATCAAAAGCTTCAAGCGTGAGCGACAGGCAGGTCCTGCTGTTTCAGGGTGCAGCGTAGGGAGAAAGTCGAGCTGCGCAGCGAAGGCAAACGCCTGCGGGTGGAAGTCAGCTCCTTGAAAGGATCATACAGGTGGTGGGTGAGCTGCCTGAGGTCAGCGGGCAGGTCCTGGACGTGTTTGGTGGCGACTTGAACCAGTCGGTAAGCTGCGCCCAAACCCTAACCTGACATGTACATGAAGCTGCGAGTCAGGTACTGTACCGGCAGAATCTGGCAGTTTCGGATCAGCACTCAAGACGATTTCTTCATGCCAGCACTGGCCGAAGCTGTGGAGATCAGCCATTGGCTCAGGATCTCCCAGAGTGACAGATTTTCAGGGAGGCAACGGCGTCACATTAGTGGAGGAGTGCGGCAAAGTATCAGCAAGGGAGAGCCACTGCTGGGCTCTCCTTCGATAGCTCAGCTGGTAGAGCGGAGGACTGTAGTGTGTCGCAAATCTGTCATCCTTAGGTCGCTGGTTCAATTCCGGCTCGAAGGAGCCTCGGCTGCGTTTTTGGAAAGAGTGAGCATTCACCAGCACGCGGGCCACAGCAACACAGATGAGCTGAAAACGCGACACCGCTTTCAGGACACATCAGCACACGCCCTTCCCCCTCTGCAACGAGCCAGCTGTCTCCGTGCTGCAGCTGACGGCCAGCAGGGTGCCTTTTTTTCAACACAAACGCATGAAAGCACTTTTTGCTCACTGCAACCAAATTAAGTCTTCTATCAGTCAGGCGGGGCCACCCGACGTCACCTCACGCTCGTGGTGGCTGCGCCAAGGTTGAAGTCGTTTCGACCTCCAATCAGCAATTGCCATCTCCTCAGCACTTCTTTCCTCGTCCATGTGGCCTTCCGCCTCGCCTGAGTCCACCAGCTGCCGCTGCTGCTCCTCCGACAAGTTGGTTGTTTCAGCGAGACAGGCATCAGCAATGTTTGGTCTCAGCCGTCCGACGGATGAGAGGATTTTCTGCACATCCTGGAGCGTGGCTACTCAGGATCCACTGCGGAAGAAGTCAAAGCATGGCCAGCTCACCGCCCGGGCGATTAGCTCAAATGGCAGAGTGCATGCTTGAGGTAGTGGGATCAATGCCCGCATTCTTCACTTGCTTTTAAAACTGCAAGTGCACCCACTCACTCAGCTGGTCTGCAGCAGACGGATTACCGTTTGCGTACGCCGCCTCCCTGAGAGTGGTCCCGAAAGATCAAAAGCTTCAAGCGTGAGCGACAGGCAGGTCCTGCTGTTTCAGGGTGCAGCGTAGGGAGAAAGTCGAGCTGCGCAGCGAAGGCAAACGCCTGCGGGTGGAAGTCAGCTCCTTGAAAGGATCATACAGGTGGTGGGTGAGCTGCCTGAGGTCAGCGGGCAGGTCCTGGACGTGTTTGGTGGCGACTTGAACCAGTCGGTAAGCTGCGCCCAAACCCTAACCTGACATGTACATGAAGCTGCGAGTCAGGTACTGTACCGGCAGAATCTGGCAGTTTCGGATCAGCACTCAAGACGATTTCTTCATGCCAGCACTGGCCGAAGCTGTGGAGATCAGCCATTGGCTCAGGATCTCCCAGAGTGACAGATTTTCAGGGAGGCAACGGCGTCACATTAGTGGAGGAGTGCGGCAAAGTATCAGCAAGGGAGAGCCACTGCTGGGCTCTCCTTCGATAGCTCAGCTGGTAGAGCGGAGGATTGTAGTGTGTCGCAAATCTGTCATCCTTAGGTCGCTGGTTCAATTCCGGCTGGAAGGAGCCTCGGGTGCGTTTTTGGAAAGAGTGAGCATTCACCAGCACGCGGGCCACAGCAACACAGATGAGCTGAAAACGCGACACCGCTTTCAGGACACATCAGCACACGCCCTTCCCCCTCTGCAACGAGCCAGCTGTCTCCGTGCTGCAGCTGACGGCCAGCAGGGTGCCTTTTTTTCAACACAAACGCATGAAAGCACTTTGTGCTCACTGCAACCAAATTAAGTCTTCTATCAGTCAGGCGGGGCCACCCGACGTCACCTCACGCTCGTGGTGGCTGCGCCAAGGTTGAAGTCGTTTCGGCCTCCAATCAGCAATTGCCATCTCCTCAGCACTTCTTTCCTCGTCCATGTGGCCTTCCGCCTCGCCTGAGTCCACCAGCTGCCGCTGCTGCTCCTCCGACAAGTTGGTCGTTTCACCGAGACCGGCATCAGCAATGTTTGGTCTCAGCCGTCCGACGGATGAGAGGATTTTCTGCACATCCTGGCGCGTGGCTACTCAGGATCCACTGCGGAAGAAGTCAAAGCATGGCCAGTTCACCGACCGGGCGATTAGCTCAAATGGCAGAGTGCATGCTTGAGGTAGTGGGATCAATGCCCGCATTCTTCACTTGCTTTTAAAACTGCAAGTGCACCCACTCACTCAGCTGGTCTGCAGCAGACGGATTACCGTTTGCGTACGCCGCCTCCCTGAGAGTGGTCCCGAAAGATCAAAAGCTTCAAGCGTGAGCGACAGGCAGGTCCTGCTGTTTCAGGGTGCAGCGTAGGAAGGAAGTCGAGCTGCGCAGCGAAGGCAAACGCCTGGGGTGAAAGTCAGCTCCTTGAAAGGATCATACAGGTGGTGGGTGAGCTGCCTGAGGTCAGCGGGCACGTCCTGGACGTGTTTGGAGGCAACTTGAACCAGTCGGTAAGTTGCGGCCCAAACCCTAACCTGACATGTACATGAAGCTGCGAGTCAGGTACTGTACCGGCAGAATCTGGCAGTTTCGGATCAGCACTCAAGACGATTTCTTCATGCCAGCACTGGCCGAAGCTGTGGAGATCAGCCATTGGCTCAGGATCTCCCAGAGTGACAGATTTTCAGGGAGGCAACGGCGTCACATTAGTGGAGGAGTGCGGCAAAGTATCAGCAAGGGAGAGCCCCTGCTGGGCTCTCCTTCGATAGCTCAGCTAGTAGAGCGGAGGACTGTAGTGTGTCGCAAATCTATCATCCTTAGGTCGCCGGCTCGAAGGAGCCTCGGCTGCTTTTTGGAAAGAGTGAGCATTCACCAGCACGCGGGCCACAGCAACACAGATGAGCTGAAAACGCGACACCGCTTTCAGGACACATCGGCACACGCCCTTCCCCCTCTGCAACTAGCCAGCTGTCTCCGTACTGCGGGTGCAGCTGACGGCCAGCAGGGTGCCTTTTTTTCAACACAAACGCATGAAAGCACTTTGTGCTCACTGCAACCAAATTAAGTCTTCTTGCAGTCAGGCGGGGCCACCCGACGCCACCTCACGCTCGTGGTGGCTGCGCCAAGGTTGAAGTCGTTTCGACCTCCAATCAGCAATTGCCATCTCCTCAGCACTTCTTTCCTTGTCCATGTGGCCTTCCGCCTCGCCTGAGTCCACCAGCTGCCGCTGCTGCTCCTCCAACAAGTCGTTCGTTTCAGCGAGACAGGCATCAGCAATGTTTGGTCTCAGCCGTCCGACGGATGAGAGGATTTTCTGCACATCCTGGAGCGTGGCTGCTCAGGATCCACTGCGGAAGGATTGAAAGCATGGCCAACTAACCATCTGGGTAATTACCTCAAATGGTAGAGCACTCAGTTCACACCTCAGACGTAGTGGGATCAATGCCTGCATTCTGCACTTCTTTTTAAAACTGCAAGTGCACCCTCTCACTCAGCTGGTCTGCAGATGGAATACCGTTTGCGTACGCCGCCTCCCTGAGAGTGGTCCGAAAGATCGGCATCTTCTGTATTGGCTTTTCTTACTCACCTCAGCTTTCCCCCTAAGCTGCACACCAAAAGCAGCTGCACACCAAAAGACAGACTTGCTGAGTCTGCCCAGACATCTCCAGCTTCGAAAGGGAATGGAGTATGCATCAGTCCTGCAACTTCTCAGATTCAAAGCCAGTGCTCTACCATTTAATCTAATTAACCTCATTCGAAGGTGTTTACACTTTCACATCTTTCCCAGTGGACTTTGAACCTATCCTTCAACATTCCATGTTCTGCAAGAAAACATCGTCGCCATTAACTCGCTAACCACAGTCGATGTTTTGCTCCAAACAACATGTCTGAGTAACAGCAGGTGAACTCAGACAAGGCAGAAAGCCACATAAACAAAAGAAGACCATACGATGCAGGAGCATTAGTAGGCCTTTCGACCCGATGTATTCACTCCATCATTCAACAAGATTCTGGCTTTTGTCATAATCCTTTTCTCAATTTTCTAGCCATTTCCTCATAACCATTGATTCACTTACTCATTAAAAAGTTGTCTATCTCAGCCTTGAACATAATTAATTATTCATTATCTACAATCCTCTGCTTATGGCATGCTGGCTCAATGGCTAGCACTATTGCCTTATGGGTACCTGGGTTCAATTCCAACCTCAGGTCACTGTGCTTGTATGGGTTTCCTCCCACAACCCAAAGATGTGCTCGTTAGACGCGTTGGCCATGCTAAATTGCAAAGTGTTCAGGGATGCAGAAGTCAGGGGTAAACATAAGGGGAGGGGAATGGGTCTGGGTTGGTTCCTCTTCTGACGGTTGTTGTGAACTTGTTGGGCTGAATGGCCTGTTCCCACAGTGTAGGGATTTTAAATTTTTTAATAATTCCACTTATTCACTTTCCGCAGAGAAGAAATTTTTCCTAATCTCCATCTTAAATGAAGAATACTTGGGTATTATGTCCTCTAGTTCGAGATTATTCTGCACCATGAAAGAACCTTTCCATACTTAAACTTACAAGTCCTGTAATAACCTTACATGTTTCAGCAAGATACCTTCTCATTCTTCTCAACTCTAAGGAGACCAGATCCAACTACTCAATCTCTCTGTTCAGAAAATGCCTCCATACCCAGAATTAACATCGTGAACCTTCTGTGGACTGTCTCCAATGTCCATATTTCTTTTCTTAGGTAAGGAGACAAAAATGTACACAATATTTTAGATTCAGTTTGACTAATGCCGTGCACTGATTTAGCAAGACCTCCTTATTTTGAATTGAGTTTAACTTATTGTCACACCTGCCAAGGCACAGTGAAAAGCTTTGTCTTGTGGGCAATTAAGGAAGATTAAAAAGTTAAGTAACATTGATAAGTAAATAATAGGTAAACAGCGGCAAAAACAAAAACACAGGTACAAGCGAATGTTAAGAGTTGTCAGTCCATTCAGTATTCTAACAACAGTCGGGTAGAAACTGTTTTGAAACCTGGCTGGTGCATGTGTTCAGGCTTCTGTATCTTCTCCCTGATGGTAAAGGATGTAGAAAAACATTGCCAGGGTGGGATGGATCTTTGAGAAGCTAGTAGCCTTTCCTTGACAGTTGGCCTGGTAGTTGGAGTCGATAGATAGGAAGTTGGCCTTTGTGAATGTCCGGGCCGAGTTCTCTATTCTCTGTAACCATCTCCAATCTCGAATGGTATAGTTGCCATACCAGGTAGTGATACATCCAGATAGAATGCTCTTCATGGCACACCTATAAAAGTTGGCAAGAGTATTCGCCGTCATGCAAATTTCTTCAGCTGCCTGAGGAAGAAGAGACGTTGTTGGGCCTTTGTAACCAGTGTGTCCACATGAGTCCAAGAAAGCTTGTTGTAGGTGACCACTTCCAGGAGCTTGACACTCTCTCCTCGTTCCATCTCTGTGCTGTTAATGTGTAGGGGGCATGAGTAACATCCCGCCAAAAGTCAATAATTATTTCCTTGGTTTGACCAGCATTGAGAGCTAGGTTGTTCTCGGTGCACCATTTCTCCAGATCTCCTACCTCCCATCTGTAGTCTGTTTCATCGGCATCTGAGATTCGACCGATTATGGTGGTGTCATCAGCGAATTTGTAAATGGCATTACTCGGATACTTGGCGATGCAGTCATGAGTATACCGTGAGTACAGTAGGGGGCTGATTACACGCCCCGGAGGGGCTCCAGTGTTGAATGTCAGTAAGAATGAAATATTATTCCCAGTCTTCACTGATTGTGGCCTATGGGTCAGGAAACTAAGGATCCAGTTGCAGAATCGACCTGACATTAAGTTATACTTGCCATTTTTTAAATACATTCCTAAAGTGTTGCAATTATCCATTTATCTTCTTTGGTTTTCTACAGTCCTTACCATATTTCCTATTTCAGGATCATCTACAAATTACAAGACCAATTTTTAAGGCCAAAGTTGAAATTAATCATTTTCATTTTATGACCTGAAAAACTTTGGATAAAAAGTTAGGAATTTCCTTGATGACAAGTATGGTTGCAGGTCAACAATATCATTATCCAGCTGAGCTATCAGAAATCAGTTTAGCTCAGTTGGCTGGATTGCTAGTTTTACTAAGCAGTATGATACCAACAGTGTGGGTTCAATTCCTATCACTGGTTTGAGGCTATCATGAAACTTTCCTTCTTGACCTCTTCCCTGTCTGATGTCTGGTGGCTGTCAAGCTAAATCACCAGCAGTTGCCTCTCTCAAATGAAAGTCGCCCCTATGATCTGGTAAGACTATGGTAACGCAACAACTTGGGTCCTTAATCTGCAATAAACATAGCTTGACATACAGTTTACTTTAAATGTATTAACGTATATCACAGCATTTATAGTCAGACTAATGGTAGACAGCTTATCCTCAATCTATTACCATTGGTAGTTGACTTAACTGTCTAAATTAATGAAGTAATAATTGAAAATGTTATAAAATATTAATAATAAGTCTGGAATTTCATTCTTAAATTGCCAACAAAAACAATTAAAAATGCATTGCATGGTTACACCACAATAAGATACAGTGTTCTTCAGGAAAATACCATTGATTCACCTGTTAGTTTGCACAATTTGCTACTGGAGTGAACATACAATTATTCAGCTCAGAATTTATTTTCACCTATTGTGCCTCTGAAAGCTCTTTGAAAGGTATATCCAATCAGATCCACTCTGCTGTACTTTCCCCATTGCACTGCAATTGTTTTGCTTATAATGTCTTTTAAAAAAACTCTTTATATGGGAAAGAAGAGCAGGTGGGTTGGGGGGGGGGAGGTGCTACTGGGATAACACTTTATGACAGCTAATAAGACACAATGAATTAAATGGTTCTTTCCTTGTAATAATTCTTCAATTTCATCTCCATTCTCATTGTCATCAGTTATACCTTGATTTGAGATTGATGTATTTTCAAGACAAATGCTTGTGTCTGATTTTGTTTAAAAGGGGGCATTGGGGTTCACACATTCCTTATGGTTTGGTGATCAGACTGTGTGATTGACTGGAGCCACCTTCATTCTTCAACCTTCGCTGGTGATGAGATCCAACACCAACCTGTTCTGCTGTTGAAGAACTTTTGGACCACACATTCTATGGAACTTCCAACTCTTTAGTCAACAATAATGGATCTACACTCCCTGATCACTTACCTTCCTGCCAAAACAGGATCTTATAATAAAAGAATGAATTAGGAGACTTGGAAACACCCCATTAATGTCCCTTTAAGCCAATCCATTTTAAAGTTAATAATCCTTGAAAGTGGAATCGCAGGTAGATAGGATAGTGAAGAAGGCGTTTGGCATGCTTTCCTTTATTGGTCAGAGTATTGAGTACAGGAGTCATGTTGCGGCTGTACAGGACATTGGTTCGGCCACTGTTGGAATATTGCGTGCATTTCTGGTCTCCTTCCAATCCTTGAAACTTGAAAGGGTTCAGAAAAGATTTACAAGGATGTTGCCAGGGTTGGAGGATCTGAGCTACAGGGAGAGGCTGAACAGGCTAGGGCTGTTTTCCCTGGAGGGTCGGAGGCTGAGGGGTTACCTTTATAGAGGTTTACAAAATTATGAGGGGCATGGATAGGATAAATGGACAAAGTCTTTTCCCTGGGGTCGGAGAATCCAGAACTAGAGGGCATAGGTTTAGGGTGAGGGGGAAAGATATGAAAGAGAGCTTGGGGACAACTTTTTCACACAGAGGGTGGTATATATATGGTATGAGCTGCCAGAGGATGTGGTGGAGACTGGTACAATTGCAACATTTAAGAGGCATTTGGATGGGTATGTGAACAGGAAGGGTTTGGAAGCCTTAAGCCAACTGTGGGATACCTTTTTTTTTGAAGATGACATTTTGATAATCTACTTCCAAATCATACACTTTAGCACTACCTACACAAACAGTCCTTGTATTAGTGGAGTAAATAATACCAACTTTCATTCATTAGAGAGCAAAGCGTGGACTTTTGTTTGAAGAAAGTATATAATGTACATATTTAAAAATTCCGTCACGTCATTGTCCGCAACATTAACAAAGCCGGCATTTATTGCTCACCCTCGTCGCCCTGGCGGCTGCTCCAAGTTTAAGAATCAGAGAGATCCTTTTTGGGTGTGAAGTCAGGTAATGCGCCCAGGGTGAGTAAGGACAGTACACCTGCTGAGGCTCACCACACACACACACACACCATTTCAAGTCTCAAACCTTATTCCTTTTAACGGTCCTGCGATTGCGGACTGATTGATGGCTGGTTTGAGGCACTTTCCTGTAGGGTGGGATCCTCAGAAATCGAAGCACTCCTCAGCAGGAGGACGACAGCACCGATCGTTGACACCAGCCTCCATCTTTCTCCTGTCTTCCCGCCATCGCAGCGGCAGCGGCCGTCAGCGTGATGCCGTCACGAACGTGAGCCTCGACAGCACCTCCTGCAGAGCGTTCCCCCGTCCCAAGTGCAGTCAGTCCCCTTGCCACGTGCAGAGCGACCCCCCGTCCCAGGTGCAGTCAGTCCCCTTGCCACGTCAGAGCGTCCCCCCGTCCCAAGTGCAGTCAGTCCCCTTGCCACGTGCAGAGCGTCCCTCCGTCCCAGGTGCAGTCAGTCCCCTTGCCACGTGCAGAGCGTCCCCCCGTCCCAGGTGCAGTCAGTCCCCTTGCCACGTGCAGAGCGTCCCCCGTCCCAGGTGCAGTCAGTCCCGTTGCCACGTGCAGAGCGTCCCCGGTCCCAGGTGCAGTCAGTCCCCTTGCCACGTGCAGAGCGTCCCCGGTCCCAGGTGCAGTCAGTCCCGTTGCCACGTGGAGAGCGTCCCCCGTCCCAGGTGCGGAAGGTTCCCCTTCCCACGTGCAGAGCGTCTCAGTCCCACTCAGCTCAGTGCGATCGGCAATCGTGCATTATTGTATTAAGCTGCCCGAAAAAGAGCGCATTTTATTGAAGAAGGGTTACTGGGGCCGAAATGTCGTCTTTGCATAGATGATGCCGGACTTGCTGAATTTCTCCAGCAATTCCTGTTTTTGTAACTCAATTTATTATGGTCCGCAGTTGTTGAAATGCCTTTACATTTTCCGGCTCATGGACGGTCCCAGTATTTGATGCGGGCAGTGAGACTGCTCCCGGAAGCCATGGTAGTAGCAAACAACACCCATTCATTTTAAGTACAGCCAAACTAGGTTTACCCAGGGAGTGCACAGAATTGCGGGCTAACGTGCAAGAGCAGTTGATTTTTCACGATTATACAAAGGATACTTGTGATTAATTGCACTCAGAGGATGAAGTGGGGTTAGAGATAGGGGTATAACTGAACTAGAGAAGACTGTCCGAATTCAGTCCATCATTTCACAAGTTTGTCTTTCGGAAGTCCAGTACAAATTTCCACATTTACATTTAAAACGGAAATTACCAAGTTCTAGTTATTAGATTAGATGACTTACAGTGTGGAAACAGGCCCTTCGGCCCAACAAGTCCACACCGGGAAACAGGCCCTTCGGCCCAACAAGTCCACACCGCCCCGCCGAAGCGCAACCCACCCATACCTCAACATATACCCCTTACCTAACACTACGGGCAATTTAGCATGGCCAATTCACCTGATCTGCACATCTTTGGACTGTGGGAGGAAACCAGAGCACCCGGAGGAAACCCACGCAGACACGGGGAGAACGTGCAAGCTCCACACAGTCAGTCGCCTGAGGCGGGAATTGAACCCAGGTCTCTGGTGCTGTGAGGCAGCAGTGCTAACCACTTCTGTCCAATTGCATACCGTGGCCACCTCAGCGTTTACTATTTTGGCCAGCAGCATGTTTGCCTCTGTCACTTCATCTTGCCTGCCATCCACCTTTCCACTGGATTCCTTCAATTATTTTTTCCTCCCACAGCACCACACCCCCAACCTGTTTTACCTGCAAAATTTGATTCATCATCAATATTTACTGTTGAAAAGGACATGGAAGGTATAGAATGTAAGGAAATAGATGGTGACTTCTTGAAAAATGTCCATATTACAGAAGACAAAGTGCTGGATGTCTTGAAATGCATAAAAGTGGATAAATCCCCAGGACCTGATCAGGT
>NW_025211534.1:0-11201 GCF_004010195.1 Chiloscyllium plagiosum
CTCCCCGTTATCCCAAGGCCCCCCCCCCCCCCGGGCACACCCTCCAGGCGAAGCGGGGCTTTCCCTGCGCTGCCCGTCACCCCGTGTACTGCATTCGCTGCTCACAACGCCGGTCTCCTCCGCAACGAAAACGCGTTCTACCCGCACAGAAATGACCCTGGGCTTCCAGCCGCCTGCATCTTCAACACCTCCCCCCCCCCCCACCCCACCCCACCAACCCTGCTCCCCGGCCAACATCGCCAAGTCCAGGGCTCGCTGCAGAGCTCCGGCTGAAGCTCAGCGCAAACTGGAGGAAGAGCGCCTCCTTTTCAGTAGGTGACGTTGAACAGAACGGCGGAGGCTGGGGAGATGAGCTGAGAGTGGGGCACTGGGAAAGCACAGCAGGTCAGGCAGCGTCCGAGGGGCCGAGTAATAGACGTTTGTCAAGAAATGTCGCTTTTCCCTGCCCCTTGGACGCTGCCCGACCTGCTGTGCTTTCCCCAGCGCCCCACTCTAATCTTGACAACGTTCAACAGAACCAGGAACCTAAAGTGAGCCCTGCAGCACAATACTCGGCTGTTTGTCACAAACGCAGATGTTTAAAAAAAAAACCGCCTGACATCATTAATGCCAGCGGTGCGAGTCTGCAACCCCTAATCTGAGCAGTCAAACGAAAACACGCAGGAAAAATAAACACTGCCGAACACTTCATTTACGCCCGTAACCCGGTCACGATGGCAACAAGTTATAATTATAGGGTGTCTTGAATAGAGAGAGAGACGTTCCACAGCGTCTCACAACAGCTTTGTAGAACAACAACAAATCACACTGAGCTGCAAGGTACCCCAAGGCTGGCTCGATGAGCTCGCCTTCGACGCGAACGGGTCACTGGACCCCAAACGTTAACCGTGCCCTCTCTCCACAGACGCTGCCAGAGCCGCTGAGCTGTGCCAGCAATTTTCTGTGTTGTTTTGTTTCTGATTGAGAGTTTTGAGATTCGTCAAACTTGAGCTTCAGAAAAGATCGACAAGGATGTTGGAGGGTCTGAGCTACAGGCAGAGGCTGAATAGGCCGGGCCGGTTTTCTCTGGAGCGTCGGAGGCTGAGGGGGTGACCTTATAAAATCATGAGGAGGGCATGGATAGGGTAAATAGACAAGGTCTTTTCCCTGGGGTTGGGGGGGTCCAGAACTAGAGGGGCATAGGTTTAGGGTGAGAGGGGAAAGATAGAAAAAGGGACCTGAGGGCAATTTTTTCACACAGAGGGTGGTACGTGTATGGAATGAGCTGCCATTTTGTTTCTTATTGAGAGGGTCAGCTCAAGATTGCAGAGTGTGGGAGTCCGGGCCCCTTGGGGGTGGAGGGGTTAGAAAAAAAAAGAATTCAGATCAGAGTGGTGCTGGAATAGCACAGCAGGTCAGGCAGAATCAGAGGAGAAGGACATTCCAGGCAAAAAGCTCTTCATCAGGAATGAGGCTGGGAGCCTCAGGGGGGTGGAGAGATAAATGGGAGAGGATGTGGGGCTAAGGAGAAGGTAACTGAGACTGCAATAGGTGGGAAATCACCTCCAATAGATGAAATACCTCAAAAAAGGAGCAGCTCTTACAGTTTCAATTTTTTCCCGTCCTCCATCTTGAAATATCCAGAACCCTTTCTGAGCTGTGTTGGAAAACACAGTATGTTTTTCCACACAAAGCGAGGTGGAGGGGAGAGGAAATGTGGGGGGCAAATGGTGCAGAGACTCTCTGCGAGAGACAAGGGGGTCGCTAATTGAGGTGAAAATAGAAATAGAGATGTCAAATGATTGTAAATTAAGGCATGATAGAGAGCAAATGGGTCCTCTCTGCTGAAAATGAAATATACAAGATACAGCCTTGAGGGAGAGGGAAGGTTGGTAAGAATACATGAGAAATGGAGGACAGGTATCTAATATTGTGGAATTCAGTACGGAGTCCTGGAAACTGTAAAGTGTCTCAGTAGAAAATGAAGTGTTGTTCCTTGAGCTTGCATTGTGATTCTTTGCAATGTTACAGTGGGCCCAGCACAAGGATGTTGGGAGGAGAGCAAAGTATTTTATTTATTCATTCACAGGATGAGGGTATCACTGGCTGGGCCAGCATTTATTGCCCATCCCTAATTGCCCAGAGGGCAGTTATGATTCAACCACATTGCTGTGGGTCTGGTATGACATCTAGGCCAGACCAGGTATGGATGGCAGTTTCCCTCCTTAAGGGACATTAGTGAACCAGATGGGGTTTTCTGACAATTGACAATGGATTCATAGTCATCATTGGACTCTGAATTTCAGATGTATTGACATCCAATTCCACTGTCTGCCATGGTGGGACTTAAACACAGGTGACCAGACATTATTTGGGTGACTGGAATAACAGTCCAGTGCTAATACCACTGTAATGTACCCCCCTCTGTTGAATAGCAAGTGATGTGGCACCACCTCTCCCATTGGTAAAAACAATGACTGCAGATGCTGGAAACCAGATTCTGGATCAGTGGTGCTGGAAGAGCACAGCAATTCAGGCAGCATCCGAGGACAGGCAAAAAATCGACGTTTCGGGCAAAAGCCCTTCATCAGGAATAAAGGATGAAGGGCTTTTGCCCGAAACGTCGATTTTGCCTGTCCTCTGATGCTGCCTGAATTGCTGTGCTCTTCCAGCACCACTGATCCACCTCTCCCAGTGTGGTCCTCCCGCTGGTTTTCATGAGTAGAGGAGAGATCCTAGTGGTCCTAAAGCTGGGATCTGAGTGCTGTGGCTTGAAAATTGTCCAACCTGGTGACTCTCACTCCCCAATCCCCATCAAACTGCGATATCACTCTGCTCCCATGTATTTGCAGAGAGGTGACCAATAGCAGCACAGCAGAGGATTTTATGGATCTCCAGGGTTCCCAACTGTGATCAGATGGATTCTGAGAGGTTTCATGCCATGACTTGACCCCCACTCTTCAGCCATTTGTTGGCTAAAAGATGCATCCTTCCAACTTGCTGTATTCCTCCACCAACATCAGTGAGGTATTCACACATTGCTCGGCAGAATGCGGAACAAAGATTTTTCACATCCTGTCAAGAATGGTGATGGATAAGCAACTGGAGACGTCGATCAAAAAACTGCCATCCCTTATGTTGAAGGGGCCCAGCACATGAATCAACATTCTCAAGGTCACTATTGAGAGATTTGGAGGAGGGTGCGAAATATTGCAGAGTGTGAACTTGTTCACTCCAGCAGGAAGAATTTTAAAAAAGCAGTCTATTACTTAAATGGAGAGAAATTGCAGAACTCGCAGTTTCAGAGGGAGCTTGTGTCCTGATAGTATGATGCATGTATGTTGGTGCATCACCTTGCACTGATCACACTAAGAGAGGGCAAACAGTAAAAGGGAATCAACAATAAATGGGAATATAGTGAGAGGGGTAGATGAAGTGAGAGATCTTGGTATGCAGGTGCACAGGTCCCTAAAGGTAGCAGTACAGGTAGATATGGTTGTGAAGGCGGCAGATGGAATGCTCTCCTTCACTGGCAAAGGGATAGAATACAAAAGTTGGGATATAATGATGAAACTGTGTAAGACAGTGGTGAGGCCACACCTGGAGCAGCTCCGGTCACCACATTCCAGGAAACGTCTAATTGCTTCAGGGAGAGCAGAAAAGATTTGAGAAAATTGCCAGGGCTGGAGACTTGTAGTGATGATAGGAGATTGGGGTTGTTTTCCTTACAGTAGAGAAGGCTGAGGATGTGACAAGATATAGGCGTACAGAATTGTGAGGGGTAGAGACACAAAGTGGACAGGAGGAAGCTATTTCCATTGGCAGAGTTCCAAAACCAGGGATTATAGTTCCAAGCTAAACAGCAGAGATCAAAGACATGAGGAAGTACATGTTCTGCAGAGGGGGTGAGTGCTTGGAGCTCAATGCCTGAGTTACTAGTGGAGGCAGAGACTAAGCTATTTTGCAAAATAGCTGTACCGTCAGCAGCAGTGCTGTAAGCTGCAGCCCTACCTGCTGTGTTCAGGAAGATGGGACTGGAAAGGGGCACCTGGTGTCTTTGGGTCAGTACGGTCACAGTGGACTACACATACCCTTCTGTGCTGTATCGGTTCTATGGCTCTCAGCACAGAAACTATGCTGGAAGATAAATGGAGTGCTACTGTTAGTTAGAAAGGGAATGGAATATGGAAAACAGTTGTACAGGGCACTGGAAAGACTGCATCCAGATCACACTGCAGTTTTAGTCAACTTTTACAATACAGCACAGTAACAGGAACAGGCCCTATAGCCCACCAAGCTGCACGGATTGCGAATTCGGATTTTGACCCACTGATTTCTCTCCCTGTTAGAATTCTGTTCATGTGACTATCAAGATGGCCTTGAACATTGCTAACGTACCTACTTCCAACACCACCACTTGGCATCTTCAACACACTCCTCACCCTCTGTGGGAAATATTTTGCCTGCATCTCACCTAAACTTTCCCTTTATTGAATAAATGATACAATGTTCACTCACGGGATTCTTGAAGTGAAGACATTTGAGGAAAGGTTGGATAGACTGAGCATGTCTTCATTCCAGTTTAGAAAAATTTGAGATAATTGTAAGACATTAAGATGCTGAGGGGATGTGACAGACACTGAAAGGATGTTGTTTCCTTCATGGGAAAGGGAAGAATGAGGGAACAATATTAAAAACAAGGGGCCCTTTTAGTTTGAGGAGATGAGGAACAATGCTTTTTCTCTTGGAAGTGCAGAGTCTGTGGAGCTGTCTTCAGGGAAGGGAGGCATGTACATTGGAATAGTTTTACAAGGTGTGGGGGGTGGGAAGAGAAGAGATGGTGTTTGGGAGAGAGATTTTTTTCAATACCAAGGGAGATGTATGACTAGGGAGGACATGAGTTCAAGCTACAATTACATCAGCAATCTTACCAAATGGTTCACTCCTGCTCTTAAAACATGTGCCTGTGTTTGAGGCAAAAAAAAAAACACCAAGGCACAGAGACTCAGTAAATAGAAGGATGCAGAGTACCATAGAGGAACAAGACAGCCTTGGGGTACATATTCATTTCATTTTTCTGCCCAATTCCCATAAATCTCCAACCCACTATCCCAGCATGCACTGCAGTCTGGGGTGGAGAGAGATTCTAATCCTAGAGGCCAGCGATCTCTTTTCCTAAGGGATAGCAGGTTGTAAAACTAATCTCATTCTGTTGCTTCCTCCTGTGGGACATCCATCCCACAGCACTGCATGATGTAGGACAAAAAACAGGCCAGCACAAAGAAAGTTGTATCATTGGATAAATAAAGCCAATATATTTTCCTACCTTTGAAAAGGAAGAGAGAGGAGCCCATAACCAATTCACAGCCTTAGTCAGGAATGTGTATGAAGAAAAGCAGAACAATGCAGTTCCTGACATGCTGTAACTACACCCAGAAAAACAGATTGGATTAGTCTGTTTACCACTGGTATACCACGTACTGGGCAGAGTTTAGTAACTGCTGAACCAAGTTGAATGAGGCACTACAAGGGCTGAAACAAGGCATTAACAAATTAGGAATATACACACTGCAGTCAAGCCCTGCCCCCCAAAAAGGACAGATCTGAATAAAGCCACAGCAAGTTCAGGTCTGTGCCTCCTCATTTTTCATTTGGAGGACATTTCCTCACACCAACTGGGAAAGGAATTGCTATCCTGAAGGACACAGCTGCATGAAACAAGTGAAGCCACTATCAGTCATTTGGTGTGTATGAAAACAGGAAAGACATTAGCCCAAGAACCACCAAGCCCAATAGGCCATTCAGCCTTGGACAGCAGACAGGCTCAGTGACCATATGACTATCCTGTTCCCACTTTCTTCCTCTACCCTTCAGCTTTCAGAACCATCTCAGTACGACAATGTTTTGGTCTCTACTGCTGAGAAATTCTCTAGGCTCACTCTGGTGGGAGCCATTTCCCCTCATCTTGATCCTAAAATAACCAATTGCATATCCTTTAGGGAGTCACTTCTGATTTTAGTGAGAAAGACCAAAATAAAACTAGCTGGAGGGAATATGGTAATGATGAATAACTTCAAACATTCTGAAGGGCACAGTCATTGTCAGTGGCACCAACTGATTTGAATTCCTCTGATAAGGAAAAAAGTGCACCTATTGAGCCAGCTTAGCATGTACTAGCATTATTGCTAATATCAGCCACTCTAGGGTATCATTGACCAGAACAAACCACAAGCATGTTGCTACAAGAACATGGCAAGGCTGGGAATTCCAGTTGGGTAACTCCAAGTCACTCACCATTTGGTCTGACAATTGTTGTCCCTTGCCTAAATATTGAACCACAATTCAAACTCACTTCCAATAAAACTGCGTAGCTTAGTTTTAGACACACCAGGGACAGGTTTGACTGGTTTATTTGTACTCAGGGTCTACAGGCCAATCTCATGACACTGGGGACAGACTGGGCTGGGTTCTTCATTCTGTACACTGCAGCCATCAGCATCAACAGGAACACCAGAAATCCAACAGCTACTCCAATCAAAACAGGAGATCCAGCAGCACCTATGGGGAAAGAGGAAGGGGGTTCAGACATTGGAAAAGATGCTCAGGTGAACTAAAGGAACATCACTTACCATTCTCATTAAGCAGCTGCTTAGACTGGCTGTTCTCAACTTCCAGGAGAACTGGACCAGGAGCACTTACCAAGGTCCCCTCATGGAGGAGAGCACTCCTGCGTGTCCCTGTTGGAGAGGGACAGGAGATGGTTAGAATCCATGTTGACACTACAGCCAGGATGCTGTGTCCTTGGTAATTGGAAATAGGGGATGTTCAGATCAGGAATGGAGTGGATCTCAGATTTAGAACACCAAGCAACTCACTTGGACCACATCTGGGTGTACAGTCATCCTGAGCAGAGGGAGAGCAAACCTCAGCACTGCAGTGCAAGTAAACCTAGAAAGGAGGAGAGATATTAGGGGAGTTTTCTGGCGATCAATAGGTTGCAGTAGAGACACAGCAAAAGGATTTCATGAGCTTGGCCTCATTCCTTCCATTTGGTTACCTGTCCAGAGAGGGGCTGCTCAGACACTCCATCCAAGAAAACAAATGTCTTCACTTCAAACCGCTTGTGATGGGTTGGGAACTGCAGGCCAGAAGAGACACCTACTGGGTGTAGGAGGGTCAGATAGTCATCACCTTCATAGGGACACCTGAAACAGAAGGTCAGGTGACCAAGAGCTCTAAACCAAACCAGAAATAGATTGCAAATAAAAATCAGGTAGCAAGCAGGAGTTGCCTGGAAGGAGGGTGCCAAGAAGGGGCAAACATATCAAAAGCCATCTTGCACCAGGATGTAATGGACCTGGTCTACTACTTTTCACAGTCTCTGCAACAAGTGCGTGTGTGCAGTGGGCATCAAAGGGCAGTGCTGTGTGATCAAAACAGTGAAGGGAGGGTAGGGATTAAATCAAAATAGAGAATCTGTGGCGGGTATGGAAGTTTCCTTTGGGGCCTTGGAGGGAGGTGAGGGGGGAGGTGTGGGCGCAAGTCTTGCACCTCCTGCGGTTGCAGGGGAAGGTGCTGGGAGTGAAGGTTGGGTTTGTGGGGGGTGTGGATCTGACGAGGGAGTCATGGAGGGAGTGGTCTTTACGGAATGCTGATAGGGGAGGGGAGGGAAATATATCCTTGGTGGTGGGGTCCGTTTGGAGGTGGCGGAACACATTTCCATCTCTGATCTCCAGCATCTGCAGACCTCACTTTCTCCTCATTAAATCAAAATAGAATTGGAGGGAGAAATAATGCACTCCACTCCCTGCGGCGCCCACCTCTCCCTGAACAACTCCAGAGTGTTGGTGGACACCGTGTGCTCCTTCTCCAAGGACACCTGGGCCCTAATGTAAAACGTTAAGTCCTTAATTGCAATCCACACTATTGGGATTGGTTGTTGGAGAAAACATCAAACAGCACTGATGATGAAGGCCAACCGGTGATTGTGGAGGGAGATTTCTAGAAACTATTTGACAAGGTGTCAGTGACAGCAGGGCGTCAGGGCAACATTAACAAGGTAAATGTTTGGTCAGCTGACCATCAGGTTGAAACAGCAGGGCCTTCAGTTAGTGGAGGGAAGAAGGATTTGATCTGGAGAATCATGAGACTTCAACACGGACACTGAAGAGATGTTGCTCAAGACCTCCTAAAATAAGGGAGTAACAAGGAGTTTTCTATTGAAGGTGGGGCGGGAGGTTCAGTAGCCCGTCAATTTTAAAATCCTATTCCAGAGAGGAAATGCCTTGGCAACATTAAGGCACATTCTTAAGGACAAGTCCAGGATCATGAAGGAAGATCAAATAATTAGTGGAATTCACAAATGAACCATGATTGGAAGAAAAAGGCACAAGTATTGGCACTATGTACATATATTATACACATTTTACTGTGACACTATACTGTAAGAATGTAGTCTTCATTCTACACAGTCCAAATCCAGCCTTTCCATTCAGAGTCCTTACCCATCCACCAGGAGACTCCACTGCACCTCATGGTCAGGGGCTGGCACAGGGGTTGCCCAGCAGTCACGCAATCTCAGGACTATCATTGGGTCAGTGCGATCCTTCACACGAACCTCAACAAACACTGACTCCTGAAGGATTCTCTGAATGGGGTAGTCACTGTCCCTGTACCACCAGCTGTAGCTGCCATCTAACAGACAAAAATAAAAGAACAAACCAAGACGGTCACTCCCCTGAAGGGATACAATCCCCAGTGCTCCTATTACCAGGGCAGCACTACCTGTTGCTATTCGCAGCTCCAGCCTCAGGATCCCATCTTCAGAAGCAGCTAGTGGTGGAGGCAGGGTGTAAACTGAGACATTGATTTGTAAGCCTGCCTCATGCTCCCCCTTGTACTTGCACTGGATGTACAGGCTGTGGAGAGACAGAAATAGGCGGTGGAGTTGCAGTCAGTAACACTTCCCTCTCCATACCAACAAATCCCACTGCCCACTCACCTGAAGGTGCTGTCCCGGGTTATTGAGCCCAGTGGCCCCGTCTGAATCATCCTCTTCCCCAAGACATCTGTTTCATACACAAAGCTCCCATTCTCCTCCTGCAAGGGAAGACACTATTTAATAGGGAGCTGGCCCGTTCAAAGGGACAGAATGCTGGAGTCTCCAATACTCACCCGCTGGGTCGAGCCACAAGAGGTAATTGGGAAACGGAAGGCTACAAGTTCAGCTGTGATGAGCTTAGGCCTGCACTCAGCTTCATGTCCATCTTTCACGGACAGAGAGGACAGGTTGAGGGTAGGACGGGTCAGGTTCCTGGTGATTGCTACAATGAACTGGCCATCTGCTGTGCACATTGCAGAGAGAATGGGAACGTTCAGTTTCCCCATTGTGGAAGTGACCTCCAATTCATTAACAGAGGGATTGTAGCCTCAAAACCCTAAAATCATTCATAGCTTTTACAGTTGCGCTACTTGGAGCCTGGGTATTTATTTGTAGGTGGTCAGCAATTAAAGGCAGGTTGCCTGTTCTAAAGTGAATACAATATCCTACAAGATACTCTAGAAGCCATATGATTACCCAACAGGGTAGTAGGGGGGGGGGGCAGGGTTCTCTCAAAGAACCCCAAGTGCTTTTTTTTTTTAAAACTCAGTAATGGACCCTAAAAAAAAAAGGAGAGGGAGAATTAAAAGCTCCAAGAACAATAAATGGTAGGGAATTCCAAAATTGAAAGTCAAAGCTAAAGCAGACCTGCTCAAAAAAAAGTGTTTAGATAGAGATGTAAATGAAAAGGCAGGTGCTTGAATGTCAGTTATCTGGGCACAAGGTCCAGACATTACACTGTCCTGTGCATTAGCATAGGGTAAACCTGGCCATTAAAGTCATCCAAACAACCAACCTTTCCCATCACCCTCTGCTCCCAAAGAGGATGTGGGGGAATAAAGTGTGGAGCTTGAAGGCAAAGGTCAGTCAGCATTGGAGGAGCAAGAAAGTTACCATTTCAGGTGTGGACCCTTCAGGTCTGAGGAAGGAAAGGAAGGCAAAGGCCAGTCAGCATTGGAGGAGCAGGAAAGTTACCATTTCAGGTATGGACCCTTCAGGTCTGAGGAAGGAAAGGAAACTTAAAGAGGGGGTGGAATAGTAATGTGTTGGGGACTGTGTTAGTTAGTGGAAAAGATGGATTGGATTGATGAGGAAGATGGACAAGTTAGTCAATGTAGCAGAGGAGGAAACAAGAGATGATGTCTGTATAGATGTGGACGAGGGACTGTTCCATATCCTATGAAAAGGCAGGCAAAACCAATGGTTTATAGGACAGGGGAGGAGTCAAAGAAAGTTGATGAGGGAGAGGACCAGTTCCACCAAGAGAGCGAGCAAAGGTGGAGAGGGAATGGTTGGGTCAGTGGGAGGGGAAGAAACTGGGGGCTTTTAGACCCTCCTTAGGGAGGATACAGGTGCAGAATTGAAAGTCTTGAGGCACAGGAGGTTGGCTAACATGCACCACTATTTCAGAAATATGGTTAGGAAAAGCCAGGGAACCTAAACCTGTGAGCCTGACATCAGGGGGTGGGGGTTAGCAAGGTGTTGGAGGGAATCCTGAAGGACAGGATTTACATGTATTTGAAGAGGCAAGGACTGATTATGGATAGTCATCACAGCTTTGTGGGGGGAAAAAAACCATGTCTCACTAACTTGATTGAGTTTTATTAGGAACAAAGGATTGATGAAGGCAGAGCAGTGGACATGATCTATATGGAGTTCAGAGAGGTGTTGACAAGGTTTGTCATGGTAGGCCAGTTAGCAAGGTTAGATCACATGGAATACAAGGAGAGCTAGTCATTTGGATACAGAACTGGCTTGAAGGTAGAAGATAGAATGATGGTGATGGTAGAGGGTTGCATTTCAGGCTGGAGGCCTATGACCAGGGGTGTGCCACAAGGACTGTTGCATCCATTGCTTTTCATCATTTATATTAATGAGTTGCATGTGGACATAGGAGGTATTAGTAAATTTGCACATGACACCAAAATGGGAGATGTCGTGGACAGCTAAAGTTACCTCAGTACAGCAGGACCTTGATCAGATGGGCCAATGGGCTAAGAGTGGCAGATTGAATTGAATGGATATTGAGATGCTGCATTTTGGAAAGGCAAATCAGGGCAGGACATATGCATTTACTGGGAACAAAGATCTTGGAGTGAGGTTCACAATTCCTTGAAAGTAG
>NW_025211534.1:19637-22311 GCF_004010195.1 Chiloscyllium plagiosum
GTGCGTTATGCTGTGTTGCACTAAATGCGAGAATTGAGGCAGGACAATATCTTTTGGGAGACTTCGTGTAGGGCTCCCCTAAATTGGTCGAAGGCATCAGTCAGTATGAGGATTTGTTTAAGGCAACACTGAGTGGAGAACTTGTTCAGGAGGTCAGTAATTGGGGGAAATGGTGCTAAGCAACACTGTATTGGAGAATTGGTGTGGGGTATCAATAAATGGGAGACCTGGTGCACAGTGGAGATAAATTTAAGAGTTGGTGCATGGCAACAGTAAATGGGAGAATTAGGGTAGCGCACCCTTAAATGGAAGAACTTGCTCGGGCATCAGTAAATGGAAGTATTAGGACAGGGATATGAGTAAACGGGAGATTTGGTGGAAACAAAAAATGGGAAGTCTGCTGCACATTGCCATTTTCTTAGAAAAATGGTGGGAGTGCCAATATATTGGAAAAGTGGAGCAGAGCCTGTCTAAGTTGGGGAAGAGGGACCAGGGAACCAATACAAAGGAGAAATGTTGCAAGCATTAATAAATTGGAGATTCAGTTCAGTGCACCACTAAATGAAAACTAAATTTAGCAGGACACCCGTACGTGGAGGAAGTGTTTCAGGCAAAATTTAAATGGAAGGAATTGACGCAGGGCAACAATAATTGGAGAATTCCTGCAGGTGCCATTAAATTCTCAGTGGGAGGACTGGGGCAGGATAATGCCAATGGGTGAGTTGGTGAAATTCCCGACTTGGTAAATGCGAGAATTAGTGCAAGGAGGGGGAGCACTACTTACAGCCTTAGAGATGTACAGCACGGAAACAGACCCTTCAGTCCAACTTGTCCACACCTAACTATAAGGATTCTGGCAGCTCTCCACGAAATTGGAGAATCATTGGAAGGAACCACTAAATGGAAACAATTGGGAAAGAGCTTATTGAAATGTAAGAGTTTGCAATAGGGCATCAGAAAATGGGAGAATTAGTGCAGATCAGCACTAAATGGGTGCGTTATGCTGTGTTGCACTAAATGGGAGAATTGGGGCAGGAGATTTGGGAGATTTAGTGTAGGGCACCCCTAAATTGGGCGAGGTCATCAGTCAGTATGAGGATTGGTGTAAGGCAACAATTAGTGGAGGACTTGTTCAGGACATCGGTAATTGGGGGAAATGGTGCTAAGCAACACTGAATTGGAGAATTGATGTGGGGTATCAGTAAATGAATTCATGCCGGTGCATTAAATTCTAAGTGGAGGACTGAGGCAGGATAACCTCAATGGGTGAGTTGGTGAAATTCCCGAATTAGTGCAGGATTGGTAAATGGGAGAATTGGTGCAGGGAAGCGGAGCACTAATTACATCCTTAGAGATGTACAGCACGGAAACAGATCCTTCAGTCCAACTTGTCCACGCTGATAGATAAATATTCTGGGAGCTCTCCACGAAATTGGAGAATCTTTGCAAGGAACTACTGCATGGAAACAGTTGGGAAACCGCTTCTCGAAATGTGAGAATTTGATCAGATGGGCCAGTGGGCTGAGGAGTGGCAGATGGAGATTAATTTAAATAAGCCTGAGGTGCTGCATTTTGGAAAGGCAAAAGAGAGCAGGACGTAAACACTTAATGGCAAGGTACTAGGGATGTTGCTGGACAAACAGACCTGGAGTGCATCTTCATAGATCGTTGAAGGTGGACTAACAAAATAAGCCTGAGGTGCTGCATTTTGGAAAGGCAAAAGAGAGCAGGACGTAAACACTTAATGGCAGGGTACTAGGGATGTTGCTGGACAAACAGGCCTGGAGTGCATCTTCATAGATCGTTGAAGGTGGACTAACATTTCGATAGGAGAGTGAAGATGGCATTTGGCATTTTTGTCTTTATTGCTCAGTTAAGTGTGTAAAGGAGTTGGGAGGTCATGTTGTGGTATTGTTTCAGCCACTTTTGGTATATAATGTGCAATTCTGGACTCCCTCCTATAAGAAGGGTGTTGTGAAACTTTAAAGGGTTCAGAAAAGATTTACAAGGATATTGCCAAGGTTGGAGGGTTTGTGCTGGAGGATAAAGCTGTGTAGGTTGAGGGTATTATCCCTGGAGCGTCAGTGGCTGAGGGGTAACCTTATGGACGTTCACAAAACCATGAAGGACCTCAATAGGGTAAAAAGGCAAGGTGATTTCCCTGTGGTGGGGGAGTCCAGAAGCCGATGGCATCTGTTAAAGTTGAGAGGGGAAACAGGAAAGGGACCGAAGGGGAACATTTTTTCACGCAGAGGGCACTGTGCATGAGCTGCCAGAGGAAGTAGTGGAGGTTGGTGCAATTACACCATTTAAAAGGGATCTGGGTGGGTCTAGGAAGTAAAAAGGGTTCAGAGGAACATGGGCCAAATTCTGACAAATACGATGAGATTTACATCGGATATCAGTTCAGAATGGATGTGTTGCACTGAATGATTTGTTTCTGAGTTTATATTGCTCCGAGTGGGTTGAGCTCCGGATTATAGATTTATGAAGCAGAAAATAAAGTATGGCACAGAATTTGACTGATAAATCGTGTTGATCTCATCAGCTTTATACTGTTTTCCTGATCCTCCTCCTTCAATCAATGCATTTTTCCGATCCTCATTCAGAATTCCTGGAGCTCTGTAATTGGCCTAGAACAATGTGTGGAAAGTCCTATTGCAGTCCACTCGAG
>NW_025211534.1:22680-23632 GCF_004010195.1 Chiloscyllium plagiosum
AAGAAATGGGAAGCAGCAGAGGGGAAAGCTTCCGAGATGCTGAGCAATGCTGCCTGGTTCCACACTACAATTCACAGGAACCATCACCAGGAAAAGCAAGGAGCAATCTGACAGATCCGTTTTACCACAGAATGAAAGATTTATTTCCTCAATTTATCCCAGTGCCTTACCTTTAAAAGGCCGTTTACAACGCTGCGATGGCTGGGAATCGAACCCGGGACAATTGCTTGGAAGGCAGCTAGGCTCACCACTATCCCACCATCATGCTGCTAACAGCGCCCTCCCCATTCCAAAACACGCTTAACAAGGCCGTGATCATCACCAACTGGATTGGGGCTGAAATCAAAACATACTCATCCTCTGTATTTAACCCAGTGATGGAGCTATCCTGATTGAGTTTGATGTGAACAGGATGTGGGAAGTGGGAGATTTAATCAGTACCTAACGCCGAGCTCAAAATGGTTTAATCTCCTCTGGGGGACCCTGGGTTTTAGGGACCTCTGGGTAACTGGCTTCTGTCAGATTGGGGCCTTCTTGTTTTTAAAACAGGTTTGAAGAGTGGGGTTCAAGTAATCTGGGCCTGGGATTTGTCACAAACACATCCATCCCCAGTGAGTGTCTGACATACAGGACTTCCCAAGGAGGGAATTCAAACTTTAAATGAGAAACTCTATCCAAAGACTTGTTCTAATATCAGAGTAATACTACATGTGGGATGTTGCTGTGTCTCAAACCACCTGCAGAGTGGCCGACATTGCAACAAGGGTGTCCAAATGTGATAATCACATAAATAAGACCCAGGTTGGCCCATTCCCTGAGTATCTGGGAGGGGATCTCTCTCTCTCTCTGTCCCCTCTCTCACACCCTCTCCAGCTTTCTTTTGTTGATTTTTCAAACAATAAAATCGTCCCACACACAACAATGTGACTCATGGTTATTTGAAGTGGGGGAG
>NW_025211535.1:0-1082 GCF_004010195.1 Chiloscyllium plagiosum
AGCTCTCTGCTAGTCATTCTTCCATTTATTATCCTAGATGCACACCACCATTTAACATGTCACATGTAATGGAAAAATTGACAGCACTAACTCAGTACCCCTGTATCCCACAAGGAGGCTGTGGGCAAGTTACTGTTTCAGCATAAAGTGGCAACGGTCACAAATTACACAAGCAGGAGGCTAGAAGAACACAGCAAGCCAGGCAGCATCAGGAGGTGGAGAAATCCTTGTTTTGGGTATAACCCTTCTTCAGGAATGGAGGTAGGAGTAGGGGAAGCTGCAGATAAAGAGGGGTGGAATTATTATGGGTGGCAAGAGGGGCATAGTGGTGAGGTAGTGATAGATGAATACAGGTGGTGGGTACGACCTGGTTAATCGATGGGATGGATGAATCCGGTTGGTGTCTGGAAGGAAGGGTCGGTAGGTGGAATAGAAGGGAGGAGGCAGGGCTGGAAATGGAGTCAGGGGATGGGAAGGGAGGTTATTTGAAATTGGAGAACTCAATGCTGGGTTCTTCGAGCTGTAGGCTGTCCAGGCAGAAGATAAGGTGTTGTTCCTCCAATTTGCGGTTGATTCACTCTGGCAATTGAGGAGGCCGAGGATGGACATGTAGGAGACAGAGGAGGAAAGGGAATTGAAATGGGCGGTGACCGCGAGGTCAGGTCGGCCCCTGCGGGCCTGGTTGAGATGCTCAGCAAAATGTTGCCTAAGTTTACAAATTAGTCCTCACCCTCAATAACGTTTTCTTAACTCTTCCCATTTCCTTCAAATCCAGGAAGTGGCCATGGACACTTGCATGGACCCTAGCTACACCTGCCTCTTTGTAGGCTACGTTGAACAATTCCCCTTCAGCACACACACAGGTACTGTTCCCCAACTCTTCCTCTGCATTGATGACTGCATCGGTGCTGCATCCTGCACCCAACCTGAACTGGAGCAGTTAGAGCCATAGAGATGTACAGCATGGAAATAGACCCTTCAGTTCAACTTGTCTATGCTGACCAGATATCCTAACATTCTGTATCCAAATGGATAGTTCTCCCTGTGTTCCATGAGATCTAACTTTGCTAACCAGTCTCCCA
>NW_025211535.1:1742-3727 GCF_004010195.1 Chiloscyllium plagiosum
TCAGAGAGAGAGATATGAGATAGATAGATAGATAGATAGATAGATAGATAGATAGATAGATAGACAGATAGATAGATAGATAGATAGAAAGAAAATCAGCCATGGAGCTGTTTCCTCGACCAGCAGCCTCAAAACTGACTGCATGCTAAAGCCAAACCAAACTAACCAGAGAAAAGCTGAGCTGGGTGAACTGACCAGTCCCCTTTCATTGTACAAGGTTTTTTTTTAATAAAAAAAACTTCTTCAGATAGATAAACCCAGACATTTCGGAACCTGTGTCTTTACAGCCCCTCTGAAAAAAAAAACAAGGACAACATAACCTTGGCCAATTTAACTCCAGGAAGTTTTCCTCTAATGTAGAGACCAAGATGGCTCTATAGATTCCTCCCAGGAAAGAGGATGGTGACAGAAAATCTACCTGATGGATCTACACCAAAATGAGCTGTGGCGAGGATTCCGCTTCTAATAACTGACTGCTAAATGAGATGACACTCTTGGCTTAAACACAATATCTTTCTTGCTCCACCTACTGCAGACCTAGTCTAGCAGTAATATCCTTTAGGACTTGATCAGCAGTCCTACTGCCAAGCCACTCTTTGTGGACGACATTGATATTCCTCACCCAGGGTACATTCTATACCGTTGCTAACATCTTTGATTTTTCCAAATGGTGTTGAACATAAAGGACTATGGATGCAGTAGCCTAGAGGTGGGCATAGGACATGTTATTCAGCAGGAGGTGGTTTCCTTGCCTATGCTTGATTTGATGCCATGAGACTTTGTGTGGAGTAAGCCTAGGATAGCTCCCTCTTTACTGTATACCACTGTGCTGCCAGGGAGACAGGATATGCCCAGGGCTGGTGATAGTGCCATCCAAAACATTGAGGTATGATTCTGAGAGTGTGAAACAATTAGGCTGTTTCTTGACCAACCATCAGGCATTTCTCCCAGTTTTAGCACTAGCTGTCAGCTATGAAAGGCTGTGCAGGGTTAATAGGGCTATGTTTGTAGATTGGCTAGTGGAAATGAGAAACCAATGTTCTTTGTTTTGTTGCTGAGTTTATTTTTGTCTCATCTCTCCTTAAAATAATTTAGAGAACTCTCACCAGAATGTTATGAATTCGCCCAGGTATCCAACAATACAAACCAGTACCAAGAGAAGAGTCCCAACTTTATTAGGAACAGAGTTACAATAACCATCACCAATCAGCTCCTGAAGATTGCAATACTTCCCAAGTCTCTTGTAGATCTATGCTGTTGCTCTCTCCCTGGCTCTGCCAAGCTGCTTTCCTCTTTCTCTCCATCATCCTGCACCCCTCCTCCCCACCCCAGTCACCTGATCTCTTCTGCTTGTCATGTTGGTCTCCTTGGTAGGTCTCAGACAATTCCAACAGCAACTTCAAGTGAACCCTGTTTAGTGACTTTATTTTCTGGAACTTTCTACAATTCTGGCCAATTGGAGATTGGCCAATCATTTACAGTAGTCAGTTTTTTGGATGATATGCTGTTTTTTTTTATTTCAAAAATATACTTTATTCATAAAATAATTTGATGGTCTGTACAGTTGGTCATGCCATACATATGTAAACATATACATACAGAGATCAGAATTTATCATTTTTTCACAGGTCTGTACATTTTTCAATCATATGCCCATATAATTAGCTGAGGCGTCAGCAGAGCCCAAATGACTGCATGGGCCCCCTGTTCTTCGTTAGGCAGGCAGACCTTACACAGTGGTCTTCCCCCACCGCGCCTTGGCGGCAGCTGCCCCAAGCTTCAGCGCATCCCTCAACACGTAGTCCTGGACCTTGGAATGTGCCAGTCTGCAACACTCAGTCGGGGTCAACTCCTTCAGCTGGAAGATCAGCAGGTTTCGGACCACCCAGAGAGCGTCCTTCACCGAGTTGATGATCCTCCAGGCACAGTTGATGTTCGTCTTGGTGTGCGTCCCGGGGAACAGGCCGTAGAGCACAGAGTCCCGC
>NW_025211535.1:6124-7744 GCF_004010195.1 Chiloscyllium plagiosum
GTCCTGCTCCACCGAGCGGACCCTGGACCGGAAGATTATCTTGGGGGCCTCCGAAGCAGAGAGCGAGGCTTGCTGGCCCTTCACCTTCTTGAGGTCCTCTGTGATATCCACCCCCATCGTCTGCAGCAGGAGCAGGTCCTGCATACTTTCCTGGAGATGGGGCAGTTTTCCCCGCCTCTCTCTCGCCTCCTGAACACCTTTGAGGATGAAGAACCTTTTGATGTTCCCTTTTACTGTTTCCCACCAGTCCGCTGGGGACTCAAAGAGGGGCTTCACGGTTCTCCAACCTGCGTAGTCCCTCTTTAGCTCCTCAATGTTTCCCGGGGTCAACAGCTTTGTGTTCAGCTTCCAAGTTCCCTTACCAGCCCACTGCTCGTCCTGTAGGGGGAAGTTGGCCAGCAGGAGGCAGTGGTCGGGGAAGAACACCGGCTTGACGTCGATGATATGCTGTTAGTTTCTGGATGTAGCAAGAATCAATACCTAGATCAGGGCCCTCCTTTGCTCTTATTGGGGTATGTCTGTCTGATAACTTTTACATGATATTGATGCCATTAGCATCTGGCTGCTGTGTGAGATTAGTGATTGGTGAGTTTGACTTTGCCAGTGTACCCAGCATCCCTTGCTGAATGGCCAAACTAATCATCTGCATCTTTAGGTAGGAGGCTACTACAGCTGAATAGCTTACTCTGGCAAGTGACACCAGCCAGAGAACCCCTAGTTATCTCCTGATTTTCAGGGACAGATCCTCAGTGCTACAAGTCAAAAAAGTAGGACAAAGGATTCTTGTCTCACCCTGAGCACAGAAATTTTTTTTTTGATGTGGAGAGAGTGTCAGAACTGTAGAACCTCAACCAAATCTGTAGACATGAAGGATTGTGAAGCCACCTATTAACATTCCTCATAACCTCAAATGCAATGGCAGCAGTATTCAACTATCCATTCTGAACTATCTTTCAAAGACCATCTTGAAATAAATTGCTACTAATTCTCACATTTAAAAATCAATCAACTCCCCTTATTCACAAAAGCTGGTTAAATTGGCACCTTGTTTAAAAAAATTACCTGGTTTTTGGGAAGAATGTCCACATGAGGGAAGGGGTTATTGTTAAAGAAGATCTTCTGTTCAACAAAGGGGGTAGAGTCATAGAGATGTACAGCATGGAAACAGACCCTTTGGTCCAACCTGTCCATGCCAACCAGACATCCCAACCCAATCTAGTCCCACCTGCCAGCACCTGGCCTATATCCCTCCAAACCCTTCCTATTCAAATAGGAATCCAAATGCCTGTTAAATGTTGCAGTTGTACCAGCCTCCACCACATCCTCTGGCAGTCATTCCATACACATACCACCCTCTGAAAAAGTTGCCCCTTGGTCTCATCTTTCCCCAAAGCTATGCCCTCTAGTTCTGGACCCCAACCCCAGGGAAAAGATTGTCTATTCTATCCATGCCCCTCAAATTTTATAAGCCTCTATAAAGGTCACCCTCTCAGCCTCCGACACTCCAGGGAAAAACAACCCCAGCCTGTTCAGCCTCTCCTTGTAGCTCAAATCCTCCAACCCTGGCAACATCCTTGTAAATCTTTTCTGAACCCTTTCAAGTTTCACAACATCTTTCTG
>NW_025211535.1:7843-16333 GCF_004010195.1 Chiloscyllium plagiosum
TCTTTGTTCAGCAACACTCCCTAGGACCTTACCATTAAGTGTATAAGTCCTGCTAAGATTTGCTTTCCCAAATGCAGCAACCTCGCATTTTCTGAATTAAACTCCATCTGCCACTTCTCAGCCCATTGGCGAGTAGATAAGGTTCATCTGTCTGCACCTGGAGCTTCAGTAATTTGGAAAGAGCCTGCCTGACACTCATTAGGTGGAGAACCTCATGCTGGGATCTGATCATACAGGTAGAATCTCATGCCTGCTATATTTAGCATGGTAGCCTTGCCACAAAAGGCTGAGGGGACAACAACCAGACAGTGGTTTTTGCCGACAATAGCAAGAACTGTTGCATGATTCACTATGAGCCCAGTTATACATTCTGCTTTTGGACAATCTCATGGCAAATATGACCTTGAGATATACAAGCAAAAGACCGGTATATAATGAATGATTAATTCCAATCTGTGTACAGAAATGCAAGGTGCACCTATGAATGGCACCAATTGTACAGATCAATTTTATGAATAAGTATATTTTTGAAATAAAAATGTCAGCAGGTGATGAGGGATTGTGACCTGACATCATTGGCATAAACTATCCCCATTCACCTGGTAGGTAACATTGGTGCCTTGACAGCAGCATGGATGGCAGCTGTTGTCACCTACATAGAAGGATCATCCTAACCAGATCTACAGCTGGATTATGGTGAACAGGGAGATGGCATGGGGCAGGGTGACACTAGGCACATTAGACACAAGATGGCCACTGGATTATAATATGGAGAGAAACAGCAGAGCACATATGGACAGCGTCTGGGGCCAGAACACCAGCACAATAAACTCATCAACTGGATTGAGTGTAAAAGTGTGTGTGTGTGAGGGTGGGGGAAAGGAAATACACATGAATAATGAACACTGCCCAAAGTGTCTGGGCCCAGCCAACACCTCTTATAGAAATGCTAAGAGTTTGATACAGACTCAATACAAAATGCTAATAGCCAGGGCTAAAGTATAGTCCTTTTCAGGAAGTGAAGAGCACCCATTACTATAATGGATTTCCATGCCTACACTGAAACTGATAAAGACTATTGAAACTATGATTCTGCAAGGATTACCATAAACAAACCATGTTACAAGTCAGTAAACTTTTATACATCTTGTCTCACAAGATGTATAAAAAAGTTTGACATGTGCTCTGGGTTGACAGAAGACTTGCAGCTAACCACTTAGTGTCTCCCCAGAGCTCAGTTTATTGCACAAGGAAATACCAGTCATTGAGCCCTGATTCTGACTCAGACTGGTGTTTTCCCCCCCAACAATGGCATTCCCAATGATAGATGCAAATTCAGATTAAGTGCCATGGCAGGATTGCTGTGCGCTAGTATAACCAGAGGGAAAATCAATTGATGACAGCCAACTTAATGCTTGAGATCCAAAACCAGGACATCTACAGATTCAGGATATTTGGTGGAAAGTGACCCAGCTCTGAAACCATGCATATCACTAAGACATGGCTGTAATGGAGTAGCTATCTTCTGCATGGAAACTGGTGATTGCAGGTCAGAGTCAGATGTACAGCACAAAGACCTTTTGGTCCAACTCCATGCCAACCAGATGTGGTAAAATAATCTTAACCCATATCCCTTTAAACCCTTCCTATTCATGTACCCATCCAAGATGGCTTCTAAAGGCTGCAATTGTACCAGTCTCCACCATATCCTCTGACACTTGGCCATACACACCCTCAGCATGATGTTGCTCATTAGGGTAAGATTTAAGTGCCTTTTAATCTTATGCCCTCCGACTCCCCACCCCAGGGAAAAGACTACTTATCCTATCCATGCCCCTCAATTTTAAGCCTTTATGAAGTCACCCCTCAGACTGACTCCAGGGGAAAAACAGCCCCAGCCTATTTAGCTTCTCTTTATAGAAATTTCCTCCAACCCTGGCAACATCCTTGTTAATCTTCTGAACCATTTCAAGTTTTGTAATGAGACCAGAATGAACCAATATTCCAGAAGTGACCTAACCAGTGTCCTGTACAGACAGGACATCCCAACTCAATGCTCTGACCATTAAGTAAAGCATACCAAACACCTTCACTATCCTGTCTACCTGGGACTTCAGGTCCCTTTGTTCAGCAACACTGCTGAAGACCTTACCATTAAGGTATACAAGTCTTACATGGATTTGCCTTTCCAAGTATAAAAATGCAGCACCTCATTTAAAACTCCATGTCATTCCTAGACTCATCTGATCAAGATCTTGTTCTGAGGTAACCTACACTATCCACTACACCTCCAATTGAGAGGTCATGTGCAAACTTATGTTCACATCCAAATCATTTAAATACAAAAAGCAGTGGACCCAGCAAAGATCCTCATGGCACACCACTGGTCACAGGTCTCCAGTCTGGAGTAACCCTCTACTACTGTATTAGTGTCAGAGTAGAGCTGAAAATGTGTTGCTGGAAGTGCAGCAGGTCAGGCAGCATCCAGGGAACAGGAGAATTGACGTTTCAGGCATAAGCCCTTCAGGAATCTTGAGTTTTATCCAATTGGCTAGTTTGCTCTATTCCAGGGAATCTAAACAGTCAAGCATGAGGAACCTTGTCAAACACTTGACTGAAGTCCATGATTTGAAGTCCACAAAATAATGTAGGAAATGGTAACTGTTTTGATTAGGACTCAATACAGCTCCCAAACATAAGGCAAAGCTAGAAAAAAGGTAGAAGTTGGTATTCGTTGATTTGGCAGCGGTAGTAAATAGCTGTAAACCAGGATGGGGATAATTATGTAATAGAGACAAGTTACATATGAGAGTAGTGTACAGTGCCCCTCTAGTGGACCTTGTGGTAAGGTGAAGCATAAAGGGATGATTATTTAAGGCGCAAGGATGATGGAGGTGACTTTACACCAAGCCTGGAATGTAGAAAAAGTAATGGGCACCCAACTTGAAGCCTCAGCATAACTGAACTAACTTTCATATTAAAATAGGATGCATTGAAAACTAGTGAGCAGGCTGTATACTAGACTGGGCATGGAGCCATTGGGAAAGACCATTCCTGCTGCTCCTTTGTAGTGGTCATGGTATTATGCATGAGCTTAATGGCTACTCATGCTAAAGGGCCAATACATGTATAGAAGCTGGGTTGATAAATTCAGGACAGATCAATAAAGTGCTGTGGCAGACATTTAAAATATCCAATGTAAGCCATCCTAGGATGACAAGTGTGCTGGATCCACACTTTGAAGGGAAAGATGCGCAAGGAGAAAAATAGTGTGCAAAGGTACATAGCAATCAGGTTTGGACTGAGTGGAGATTAGA
This sequence comes from Chiloscyllium plagiosum, assembly GCF_004010195.1. Classification (NCBI taxonomy): domain Eukaryota; kingdom Metazoa; phylum Chordata; class Chondrichthyes; order Orectolobiformes; family Hemiscylliidae; genus Chiloscyllium; species Chiloscyllium plagiosum. The sequence goes on from NW_025211535.1 coordinate 11,161, forward strand.
GGGTACCAAACAAGATAGCAACAAGTTTCCTTTGTCTCATACCTCATCAGGAATGATCTGGAGACTGGATGATGAGTACTTTGTAGATCTCAGGATCCAGTGAGACATCCTAGAATGGATTTAAACTAGGAAGTGGTAGTAAGGAGAAAAATGCAAAGATGAGCAAACATAGCTACAGGCTGGGAAGTGTCCAGGTCCTGAGAGCCTTCACCTTCTGGAGATGTAGAGGAATTGGTTTTAATTTCTGAAATAGCCTTCATTTGAGAGTTTAATATATGCAACTAATTCAGAAGGAATTAATCTGGAAGGAAGCAAAAACTACAGGCTGGAAGACCGATAAGCACATCTAGGTATTATCCTGTGGGGAAGAATTAGGGCAGCTAGAGGTTTAAGATCAAACCCTGATATGGAGTGTTATGAGGAAACGCTGAGTTTTAAATATGCAAATAATTCAGAAGGAAATTAATTGGGAAGGAACAAAAAAACTACAGGCTGGAAGACCGATAAGCACATCTAGGTATTATCCTGTGGGGAAGAATTAGGGCAGCTAGAGGTTTAAGATCAAACCCTGATATGGAGTGTTATGAGGAAACGCTGGACATGCATTTAATAGCATGGAATCTCAATGAAATTGGGTGTGTATTGTCTAGTTGACTGAGGAGATGTTCCCTCTTGGGTGGAGATTTCAAATTGGGGCTTGCCATTTAAACCTAAATTTCCCCTCCCTAATTTAGGATCTCTAGAACATTCCCTGATGAGTTAGTCAAAATCCATCCACACCTGCCTTCAATATTAGTCATCCAAGTAAGTAGTGGATGAAAACATTTCAGGGTAAATAGGAATGATATTCAAGGGGAGCATTATCAACCTTTGTATTCAGTGGCTAAGCAGGTCAGAACACTACTCTGGTTCCAATGGAGGCCAAACTATTTGATTGGTTCAGTTTGCTTTGGAAGATTCCAAAAATCAGTTCAAGTAACTGAACCAAGCTGACTGAAGTGGTCTGGTGTTTGGTGGATTCTGGATTGGATCTAACGACATAGCTACAGTTCCCATCAATCCCTCACCAGCAACAGAATTTGCTGATATTTGCTCTGACAGTTCAAGGACTCAGAACACATTTCCCCATCTGGTTTATTTCTGTTCAGGGCTTACAATTCACCACATGGAGAAACAGCAGCAGCTCTTGCTCTCTTCATGTACACTGCAACCATCACTACCAGCAGGGATAGAGACACCATCAGGAGGCCAATAGCTGCTCCATGCAGAACCCAAGGGGTCCCAGCAACATCTATGGAGTGAGAAAAGGAGAGATCAGAGGATGGTTTCTTTTGCTGGAGGTCACAGGTGACCTATTGCAGAGGTTTCACTCACCATTTGCTTCAAGTTGTTTCTTTGCAGTGTAACCGCTCCCTCCCAGGAGGATTGGGCCAGGTGCACTCACCACTGTCCCCTCATGGGGATGGGTACTCCTGCGCTGCCCTGTTGGAGACAAAGATTAGATAGTTCTGACCCAAGCTAGGGGAGTTAGTGAGAGCTTGCTCTAAGATCAGAAGTGTTTACTATGTGGAGAACCATCTGTACTTCATCCTGCTCTGCAACAGGTAGCAGTTAGCAAATGCTTACCTACCCCCCCCCCCCTCCCCCAATTCTGATGTTTTAGTGTAAACTGAAACACTCATACTTGGTAGTCACTGCTTTCACTCAGGCTGCACTGGACACTGATGATTCAAACGATTGAAGTTGGAAAGAACCCCTTTTATGCAACTATTTCACTGGTCAGTGAAAAGTATACTCAGTTATTGTTAACAGTGGTTTATTTGGGAATGGGAAGTGCCAGGAAGGAAGCTCAATATTGCTGTTGGTCTCACCTGGAGGTTTGTGACAAGCAATCAAAGCAAGCATTCCCAATGCTGGCTCAAAACAACTATTCCCTCACATACAGCTGTGGATTGTTATATCTCTGGTTCTTCAGAGAAGGGCCATGATTCTGTGGCCATTAAATCCAGGCCTGTTTTCTTATTGGCATTGAGGGGGACAAGTTAGTGCTTCAGACATGGATTCAGTTCCTATTGACAAAAACCCCTTTCACTGTCTGTACAGGAGGGATCAAGCCTCAGACAGGCCAGCAGAAATTCCTTCAACAAGCAAGTTACTCCAAATCTGAAGCAGATGGCTTCAAGTCAGTGTGACCAGGAGGACATGCAGCCCCTCAACTTATTCTACCATTTGGTGGTAGATCAGATTGGGTTCTTGACTCCATTCACTTGTGGGACATGGCCCAGCCATTAATGCTCATTTATTGTCAATCCCTAGTTGCCCAAAGATGGTGAGCAACCTTCTTGAACTGCTGCAAAGCATTGTCCACCCCTCAATCTATCAATCATGCCTAAAGTCTGCCTTAGTGGGCCTGCTATTGAATTGCAACAGTTTAACCAAGGGGGCCTGAATCTTCAGTGGATCACTTATTTGATAGAGTGAGCCTAGCTCTAACCAGAGATCATCCTTCAGCAGTCACTTTATCTGACCCCTCAGCACCACTATGATCACCCATCATTCCAGCAGTCAATACAAACCTTCTGAAATGGGTTTCTATGGGAGTATTGAGAAAGGCATTGACCCAGACTGTAGTTTAGAATGTCATCTCACTGGTGCTTGAAGGAACTGTTGGGAAGCCTCCTAGGTGCAGTCATTTGGGAACAAACTATGATCCATATATGGAGAGAGTCTTTTACTGCTGTTATTTCCCCTCAATACTGTTCTTGTCTTCCTGCTAAAGTGGAAAAGCTCATTGTTTGAGCTACAAGAACTCTTGCCCACTTGATGTTACATGCCTTTAACTAGTCCAGCCAAAATTCTGACCCATCTGGAGGGCAATTAAAATCCAGCCACTTGGCAGTGGCTCTGGAGTAGTCAAATGAAGGTCAGACCCAGCAAGGACAGGAGACTTCCTGAAAGGAAGTTTTTGAAAAGGCTGACATCAGTTACACGGTCACCATTTAACTAGCTTTAAATCGAGAGACTTCTGGAATTCAAGTTACCTACAGGGGGAAGATTTGACTCAGATCCCCAGAATATTTACCCTGGAGTGGTGTATTGCTAGGTCAGTGACATTAGCATCTATTTCTCTTTTCAAACCTTTACCCATCTCTGCAATCAAGTTTAGCTATTGCACAGTCACATGAAGTGGAGGAGCCAAAAAGGACTTAATGAACTGAATCCCAACATTCACTTTGTGCTAGCTCAGATGACCAATTCATGCCTTCTGTTTCAGAAGAGAGCTAACCCCCTTACTTCATGTTATACATCTGCACTGGGAAGTGGTTTTGTAACTTTTAAATGCTTCAGTAAACATGACATCTGCCAATTCTCCTTTATTCATATGACTCATTACATTCAAGAGACTTAAATACTCTTTGCCTCCCACAAAAGAGGAACTCACTTGGACCACACATGGGTGTACAGTCATCCTGACCAGAGGGAGAGCAAACCTCAGCACTGCAGTGCAAGTAAACCTAGAAAGGAGGAGATACGTGAGAGGAGCTTCCTGGAGATCAATAGCCCAGGTTGTAGCACAGAGACACAGCAAGAGGATTTCATGAGCTTGGCTTCATTCCTTCCATTTGGTTACCTGTCCAGAGAGGGGCTGCTCAGACACTCCATCCAAGAAAACAAATGTCTTCACTTCAAACCGCTTGTGATGGGTTGGGAACTGCAGGCCAGAAGAGCCTGCTACTGGGTGTAGGAGGGTCAGATAGTCATCACCTTCATAGGGACACCTGAAACAGGATGGTGTAGTCACTGACAGGAGTGATTGATCCACTGCAATAATACCTTGGCCATTTATGGCAGCAGTAATCAAGGCTAGAGTGAAAGTTGGAGATATTTCCCTGTTCACCCTTGTTCCAACCCAGTTGGTTCCTCCAGGTTAAAGAAAAACATTGTAGACTCACTACAAACAGATTCTAACTTGATAGCTTAATTAGAATTGGTCTAATGGTGGTATTGTCAAAATACGTGCCCTGATGCACACTTCAGTTGGAAAGATCATTTGGATCTTAATTATTTCAACTTGTCCTTAGTGCAGGTTTAGCCATGTTAACAGGTTAAACAGGGCCATTTGTGGCTGTGGTATATAGTTACTACTTGATCTGAAGAGGAGAGGCATCTGTTCACAGAAAAGTGGGTATAACATGGACAAAGTGGATTAATACAAGGACTACATAGCATCTAACCAGAAATCCTGTGTTTCTCTAGCACTTATTGTATTGGACTTATTACAGGAGAAAACAGCATGTTGAGTGGTGTACATCTGTGGAAGATCACCTGTACTAATTTGCAGTGGGAAGTTAATGGAGTTCAGTATTTCAGCAACAATCAGGTGGGCTGATATGAGGTTTGATTGAGAACCTAGAGATGGAGTCAAACAAATTCAAAGCAATTGATCCAAGGCCATGGAAACATTTATCCATAATCATGGCAGGAACAGCTGATCATCATGGTCTGATGAACTAAAGGCATTACCCTATCCATTTACTTACCCATCCACCAGGAGACTCCACTGCACCTCATGGTCAGGGGCTGGCACAGGGGTTGCCCAGCAGTCACGCAATCTCAGGACTATCATTGGGTCAGTGCGATCCTTCACACGAACCTCAACAAACACCGACTCCTGAAGGATTCTCTGAATGGGGTAGTCACTGTCCCTGTACCACCAGCTGTAGCTGCCATCTAACAGACAAAAATAAAAGAAGGAGAACAAACCAAAACAGTTACTCCTGAAGGGATACAATTCCCAGTGCTCCTATTACCAGGGCAGCACTACCTGTTGCTATTCGCAGCTCCAGCCTCAGGATCCCATCTTCAGAAGCAGCTAGTGGTGGAGGCAGGGTGTAAACTGAGACATTGATTTGTAAGCCTGCCTCATGCTCCCCCTTGTACTTGCACTGGATGTGCAGGCTGTTGAGACAGAAATAGGTGGTGGAGTTGCAGTCAGTAACACTTCCCTCTCCATACCAACAAATCCCACTGCCCTCACCTGAAGGTGCTGTCCCGGGTTATTGAGCCCAGTGGCCCCGTCTGAATCATCCTCTTCCCCAAGACATCCATTTCATACACAAAGCTCCCATTCTCCTCCTGCAAGGGAAGACACTGTTTAATAGGGAGCTGGCCC
>NW_025211535.1:17721-23638 GCF_004010195.1 Chiloscyllium plagiosum
CTGGCACTGAATCTAGATCCTGGTACTGAGGTCGTGCTAACCACTGAGCTGCTAGTGTGGCATTATACAATTCCTACTTTGGAAGTGAAACCAGTCTGACTTCGTGTTAGGAGTCATGGAAACTAACTAAGGCATCACTTAAACATCTGACTGAAGAGGTATGTCTTCTGCTGACAAAAGTTCAAGTCATCTTGGGGCAGTAACTGACAAATCCCAGTTTCTTTCAATCAAAACCTGCATCTCCACTCAAGCTGAACAAAACCACCAACATCTAGGTTTGTTCAATTTGAATCTACTGTATGACCCTTTCATCTTTTAGTTACCAAGCAAGTGTCCAATACATCCTCCTCCCTAACACCTGAAAAAAAATCAGAGCTCTGAAAGCTGGTTTTTAACTAAAGCTGTTGGATGATAACATGCTGTTATATTATCTTGGGCTGGCCAAGCCAGTCCAACACAGACACCTCCACATCATTCATATACCCATCCAGATGCCTTAAGTGTTGGAAAGGCACTAGCCTCCACGCCTCTGGCAGCTCATTCAATACACCACCTGCTGCCTGAAGAGTTGCTCCTCTGGCCCCTCAAATCTTTAGTTCTGGATACCCCCACCCCAGAGAGACCCTATCCATACCAGTCATAATGTTAAGCCTCTAAGGTCACCCCTCAACCTGACACTCCAGGGAAAACAGCCCCAGCCTATTCAACCTCTCTAGCTCAAACCCTCCAACCCCAGTAACAGCCTTGAAGACTTCTGAACCCTTTCAAACTTTCACTAAACCCTTCCAATAAGGGACAGTTACATACAATATTCCAATAGTGGCCTAACCAATGTCCTGTACAGCTGCAACATGACCTTCCAATTCCTATACTCAATGCTCTGAGTAATAAAGGAAAATATAGCAAACACCACCTTCATTCTGCTATCTGACTCTACTTTTTAATTATAAACCCACATTATGAGGTCTGTTGAGCAACACTCCCCAGAACCTTACCAGTGTCCAAGTCCTGATTTGCCTTTCCAAAATACAACACCGCACATTTAGAGACTAAGTCAAGAGGGGCATGGATAGGCTAAATAGACAAGGTCTTTTCTTTAGGGTGGAGGGTCCAGAACTAGAGGGGCATAGGTTTAGGGTGAGAGGGGAGGTATAAAAGGGACAGCTTATTCCAGGAGGTGGTGCAAGTATAGAATGAGCTGCCAGAGGCATAGTGCAGGCTGGTACAACTACATTTAAAAGACATCTGGCTGGGTATATAAATAGGAAGGGTTTAGAGATGCAGACCAAGTACTAGCAATTTGGGACTAGTCGGTATATCTGGTTGGCTAGACAAATGGGACTGAAGAGTCTTTCCATGCTGTACCTGTATAACTTAGTGTAAAACCAGTTTTGTAATAAGCAAACTTCTGCCTTGTCTTAGACAAAAGTTTAATACGGTGTTGTTTGAAATTTCAACAATTAGGGGCCAAACAAGCCAAATTCAGAACACTACCTAGCATTGTCACAGGCACTGACAGATATTCAAGACAGTTTGATTAAAACAAGTTAGACATTCACATCTAAAGAATCAATGCTGGCAGAAACATTTCATTATAATCCTAAAGAGGTAAAGATTTCAGGAAGCATAGGAATGTTTCAGTACATTACTGACTGTGGTTTGAGAGAAGCAAGAGGAAAGAAACATTTATGCCAAACAGCCATCTTAACCAAACCAGTTGGTCTCAAAACAGGGTGGGGGTGAAAAATGTTTGAGTTCCTGGCAGTGTCTATGTCCTGTGCAGATTCATGGAGGTGACAACAAGTGAACCCAAAGCAGACTCAGGAAGCAGGTTTGGTTTAGTGTAGTACCTGGTGGTCTCTGCACTGAGTGCTAGTGCCAGAGAGAATGGTGACTTATGTCACAGCAAGGGCAGCAGAGTGGCTCAGTGGCTAGCACTGCCTCACAGCACCAGGGTTCCAAGTTCAATTCCAGCCTTGGACGACTGTGTGGAGTTTGCACATTCTTCCCCATCTCATGGGTTTCCTCCCACAGCCCAAAGATGTGCAGGTTAGGGTGGATTGGCCATGCTAAATTGCCCATAGTGTTAGATGCATTAGCCAGAGGGAAATGGGTCTGGGTCAGTTGCTGTTCAGAGGAGAAGTGTGGACTGGTTGGGCTGAAGAGCCTGTTTCCACACTGTAGAGAATCTAATTTAAGTGCAGCATGGCAAAGGGACATGACAGATCACAGAAAGGCTGAAGATGAACACTTCTGGCTTGTGATGTTTTGCTTTTTTTCCCCCCCATCTTAAAAGTGCTATAGTATAACCATGTTACATTTTTTCCCACAAGAGAGACAGTAAATCATTAGAAAAATGTGATACCAGTTTGACAAGTCCTGTCCTATTTATAGCCTCATGTTAATATCTCCAGAATGAGACCCATTGCAAGTCTCAATCCCCATTCCATAAGTTTTGCTTTCATCAAGCAATAATTATCCATGCTTTCTTAGAAAGCTAGGAAAGTACAGCATGGAAACCGACCCTTCAGCCCAAGTGAATCCATGCTGATCGTGATGCCCCAAATGTGGGTTATTGGAACTAGCTGGGTATTATCCCCACAAACTCTTCCCATTTATGTACTTTTCCAAGGTTTTAATCATGAACTGTTGATATTGTACCTGCCTCAATCACTCTGGCAGTCCATTCCATACAGATACCACTCTGCCCAAAGAGATTACCCCTCAGGTAATAAGTCTTTCCCTTTACAAGATATTAAAGGAATACCCACCATTTGTTTTAATGGAAAAACATTTTAGACTAATAGTTTGCCAATCACAAACTAGTGTTTAATTCATTCAAGTTCCTACTTGAAGTTCAAGATCTGATTTGCTTAGTGTTTATAGAAACACCCACTTAAACTGGCCCATAGCTGCTAGCACTTCCCTCTGACACCCAAGCTCAGTGAAGGTTGATTTACAGCAATTTATCCCCACCAATGTGGGCAGGCAGGCTACCTAGGCCCTGGCATTTATCTACCAAAGCACAACCTTATTTGACATTCTCCATTGCCTCTACATGGAGGTTTTCAGATTCTTCCTTGGGAAGGACACGAGTGTTCCAAGCAACAGGAAGTGTGGAGTTTCTACCCTCACAGTGAACAAAAATACCCTCTTAGCAGTTACAGCAAGTGATAACCACCTCAACACAGCAAACCTTTACAGTAGCATCCCAAATTAACCTCTTTCAAAGAGATTTGTTATTAAAAATCTGCTTCCAAAACAACAATCTAATGAGACCAGGATAACATTATCCATCATCAAACCAACCAGCCGCTTCACTCGGGATTAGCCCCTACTCGACTAGGGAGGGACAGCGTCATGTCCCTGGGTTATTTCCTCAGGGACAGGACCCTTTACCTCCCTCCCACTGACTCCCCACAAACAGCCCTTCACCATTGCACAAGGAAACACCAACAAGTCCCGGGTTATTTCCTCAGTGCCAGCCTGGGGTGGTCCTCATGCTTCCTTCCCCCCATTCGGGGTGGGCTCCGCTCCGGGAGGAGGCTGGGCTGCTTACCTGGGCTGTCTCTCAGGTTGTAGAAACAGGATTGCCCACTGAGACTCGGGGACTGAAAGCAGCAGCCCTGCTTGATGCACTCAGTGCTGTTGATAGTGGCCAGGCCACACGGCAGCCTCCAGCCCGGCTCCGGAGGACACACAGCAGAGACCAGGAAGGGCCGAGCGGCCCAAAGGTACAGACACCAAACCAACCAATGTCCCATCGCGCTGCCTGAATCTGTGCCCGCCCCTGAGCACCAACCCGCTTTATAGCCGCTAATTGGTGAGGAAACCAATCGCAGTGCAGCAGCTCCCTGCCCCACGGGGGGTTTCCCCATCCCAATAAATCGCTTCTTTCTGTCCAGGTTATTGCAATCTGTGACTGGCCTGGGAACACGGGGCTTATTAAACAATTCAGAGGCACCGTGGCTCAGTGGTTAGTCCTGTAGCCTCACAGCACAAGGTACCCGGGTTTGATTGCAGCCTGGGGTGACTGGCTGTGTGGGATTTGTAAATTCTCTTTGTCTCTGGTTGGGCTTTCTCCCACTGTCCAAAGATGGGTGAGATTGGACACTACATTGCCCATTGTTTTCTGGGATGTGTAGGTTAGGGGTACTAGTCAGTAGGATTGGAGGGTTGGTGTGGACTTGTTGGGGCCAAACACTCAGGGATTCTGTGGTTCCTTCTGCATTTCTTTGCCCAATCTCCTAACCTGTCTAAATCTTTCAGCAGCCTCACCATATCCACAATACTATCCCCCCTCCACCCATCATCTGCAAACTTAGCCAAAATAGTCTCAGTTCCTTTATCCAGAACATTAATATATAAAGTAAAAAGTAGGTTATGGCTAATCTGTATTGCCAACTCCACTTTCCTGCCGTTCCCCATCATTTGCAGATTAAAAATCTGTCTCCTGCTATATAAGAATCCAGTATCAATAGCTCTCTGCTGGTCATTCTCAACAGTTCATCTTAGATACGCACCACCACTTAACATCCCACCTGTAAAGGAACAATTGACAGTACTAACTCAGTACCCCTGTATCCCACAAGGGACAGGGTGAGATAGGGAAAGCTGACTGACACTCTCAGTCTTCGTAATGTCTTGAGACAAGATCAAAGGATGATAATGTACTTCCATCTGAAAGCATTAATATTGATCAAGTGCTGCAGCTGGCAAGATGATTGGTTTAGAGAGTAACTATGGATTGTGAAGAATCTGATCTAAGTCCTCCCACCAGTCTCTAATGTAGATCAAATCATTGTCACGTGTACAGTAAATGGTTGCAGAGATGTAATAAATGGTAGTCTTACGAACAACAATACTGTCTTCTGGTTGGATTGGAAGGTGGCCATTCTCAATACATTAGGCCACTTTGTCCCTGGATAAGTGAATTGTTAAAAGTGAAGCCAATGACAGATCACATATAGCAATAGAGATACAATCATTTTTTTAAATCAGGAACAATTTGCTCTCTGAAGGAATATGATCATTATAATTGCTCAGGTAAGTTGATTGTCAGTTCCACTTAATGAGTAAATGTCATTCCAGGACGTTCAGTGGGAAATTAGTGTACAAATGGGGAAATTTCAGTCAAATCACAAGGCTACTGGCAAATTACAGTTTCAGCATAAAATGGCATAGGTCACAAATTAGCAGTTGGTGATTTGGAATTCAAGCTGATGCCTTAAAGTAAGCTGCTTTATATTTTAACATCAATGACATTCATTCTACACACTGCCAAGTTTCTCCAGCACTGAGCCATGAACATGTACCCTTCATAACTTCAGGCCGTATAAGGCAGCAGCCAAATGGTTGTTTGGAAAATGTGCAATACTGAGCATCCAATGGTCAGGAACCTCTTATTTTAAAAAAAGTATTTGGACACCTATTGAGGGCTTGTCTTGACATTATCTACTTTTGTGTTCCCTCTAACCCATTTAGTAGGTGATGCTCGACTCAAAACTGGCTGCAGAGTGCTGCCCTGAAGCAGCTGGTATCCTCACCACAGCTCATCTTGGTGTAAGATCCATCGGGTAGGTTTGGTGCCATCATTCTCTTTCCTGGGAGGGACCTACAGGGTTGCCTTGGTCTCTATGTTAGAGGAAGGAAAAGATGGGGGGTGGGGCCAGTGTAGTTGCGGAAGATGGATTGTTCCACATACCCTACGTTAGAGGGAAACCTGGAGTCTAACAAAAAGACAGCCTCTTCCTTCCCTCTCCACTTGCTGCAGACCCAGTCTAGCAGTAATGTCCTTTTGGACTTGATCAGACATGCTGCTGCTAAGCCACTCTTGCTGGTGGATATTGATATTCCTCACCCAGAATACATTCTATAACTTTGCCCATGTCATTGACTCTTCCAAATAATGTTGGAC
>NW_025211536.1:0-1408 GCF_004010195.1 Chiloscyllium plagiosum
GCCCACTATCCCCACCCTGTGAGGGTCTCCCAGCGCCCACTATCCCCACCCTGTGAGGGTCTCCCAGGGCCCACTATCCCCACCCTGTGAGGGTCTCCCAGGGCCCACTATCCCACCCTGTGAGGGTCCATGTGGCCCACTATCCCCACCCTGTGAGGATCCCCCAGGGCCCAGTATCCCCACCCTGTGAGGGTCCCCCAGGGTCCACTATCCCACCCTGTGAGGGTCTCCCAGGGTCCACTATCCCACCCTGTGAGGGTCTCCCAGGGCCCACTATCCCACCCTGTGAGGGTCTCCCAGGGTCCACTATCCCCACCCTGTGAGGGTGCCCCAGGACCCAGTATCCCCACCCTGTGAGGGTCCCCCAGGACCCAGTATCCCCACCCTGTGAGGGCCCCCCCGGGACCCACTATCCCACCCTGTGAGGGTCCCCCAGGACCCATTATCCTACCCTGTGAGGGTTCCCCAGGACCCACTATCCCACCCTGTGAGGGTCCCCCAGGACCCACTATCCCCACCCTGTGAGGGTCCCCCAGGGCCCACTATCCCCACCCTGTGAGGGTGCCCCCAGGGCCCAGTATCCCACTCTGTGAGGGTCCCCCAGGGCCCACTATCCCACCCTGTGAGGGTCCCCCAGGGTCCAGTAGCTGCCTGCTGTGCCTCCTGTTGGTGAGGTGGTACAGTTGGGGGTGGGTTGCAATGTTGGGGCTCTCATTTGGTCTGAGGGCAGCTTGATCTGTGATGCCTCTGGTTGTCGATCAGCCTGGCAGGGGCCACACCCAGAAAGAGAAAGCGCGAGAGAGATATCTCGGAGTGGGGCCGGTGTCAGGTGAGGAAGCCGAATCCATCCCGGTCACCGGACCTGCAGTGTTTACTCCTGCTTTCTCTCTCTCCACAGAAGCTGCCTGACCTGCTGAGTCTCTCCAGCAAATTTCTGTTTCTGTTCAATCGTGATGGTGCCTGTGAATCCCTCAGACGTACAAGGGTGGACCAGGAATGGGATGGGGGTAGAGGACTGGGAATTGGACAGAACTGTTAGCAGATGGAGTTGGTTAAGCAGAGGGAAGACTGATGAGAAGGATATGGCCACAGTGCCATGTGCTCAAAGCCCCAGTCTTGCAACTCCTCCTCACAGCAGCAAGGGAATGCTGCACTGTCAGAGGTGCCGTATCGCTGGACCATGTTAAAATGATGCCCAGCTCGGGCTCAGGAAAGAGACTGTGGTCTCCATTCTCCCCCCTACTCCACTTGGGAACGAATCCCCCATTATCTCTTACACCCTCCCCCAACTGCCCACATGAGCAAGTCTCCCATTCGTCCCCTCCCCATGGGAGCGAGTTCCCCCATTCTCATCCCACCTCCCCCCCCCCCCCCCCCCCCACCCCGCAAAACCCCACTCCCTGCGGGA
>NW_025211536.1:2444-7732 GCF_004010195.1 Chiloscyllium plagiosum
CCCCACTCCCCATGGGAGCGCGTCCCCCATTCTCCCCCCACTCCCTGTGGGAGTAACACTCATTCTATCTGTACCCTGTGTGAGTGAAATCTCCCATTCTATCAAGAATGCTGATTTCTGCTATATTCCCCATGGGATTGGTCATTGATCAGCTTGATCCCTGGCCTTTGAGGGGTGTGGGTAAGAGGTTCCAAAGCCAAGGGACCCAGTGTCAGGACAAGGGACGGTGCTGTGGAGGAATCCCTTGACTGACTGGGAGGTGAAACGTTGAAATTCTCTACCCCAGAAGGTCAGTAGCTGTATGTGTCAGGGTCAGTTGTTAAAGTCTTTACCATATCAAAGGACGTTTGAAGAAATGGCAATGAGATTGGTGATCAGCCGTGATCAAGAATGGCTGATCAGGTCCAAGGGGCAGAATGGTTTAAAATTCGCTGTGGTCTCACTGGCTGGGTCAGCATTTATCGTCTGCAGCCCTTCAATTGTCCTTTGAGAGGGTGGTGGTGAACCACTGCAGTGTGTAGGGGCCCCTCAGTGCCATTTGAGAGAATTCCAGGATTCTGACCCAGCGACCCTGAAGGAACGGCTGGTATATTTCCAAGTCGGGAAGGGGAGAGGCTCAGAGCAGAGCTTGCAGGGGGTGGTGTTCCCGTGTATCTGCTGCCCCTTGTCCTTCCTGTTGGAAGAGATCGAGGGTTTGGAAGGTGCTCTCTGAGGAACCTTGGTGAGTCGCTGCAGTGAATCTTGTAGATGGTACACACTGCTGTGACTGAGTGTTGATGGTGGAGGGAGTGGATGATTGTGGATGTGGTGCCAATCAAGTGGGCTGCTTTGTCCTGGATGGTATCAAGTTAGTCATAGGGCTATACACCATGGGAACAGACCCTTGTGTCCAACTCATTTGCACCAACCAGACATCCCAAACTGACCTAGTCCCATTTGCCAGCACTTGGTCCATATCCCTCCAAACCCTTCCTCTTCATGTACCCATCCAGATGCCTTTTAAATGTTGTCATTGTACCAGCCTCCACCACCTCCTCTGGCAGCTCAGTCCGTACACGTACCACCCTCTGGGTGAAAACGTTGCCCCTCAGCTCCTTTTAAACCTTTCCCCTCTCACCTTAGACCTATGCCCCTCTAGGTTTGGACTCCCCCACCCTGGGGGAAAAAGACCTTGGCTATTCACGCTATCTATGCCCCTCACGATTTTGTAAACCTCGATGAAGTCGGTTGGAGGTGCACTCATCAGATCTAACCTGCTGCTTTGTATTCCCTACCTTTATGTTGTTCATCACTGTGGTTAAGTGGAAACATCATCTCGGCGTGCTCACAATCGAACCGTGTTTTTAAAGACCTCGGTCAGATCAGCCCCCTCAGCTCAATAAAGACAAAACACTGCGGGTGCTGGAGATCTGAAGCAGAGACTGCTGCACCAGCTCTGACAGCATGTGTGGGAGAGCAAAAAGGCGTGAACGTTTCAGGTCCAGTCACTGTTCTGGACAGGAGTCATATCGAACTCTGTTTGTACCTCTCCCTCGTTCTTTGCCCCCTCTCAACCTTATCCACATTCTTTCCCCCCCCCACAAGCCTATTGCAGAGAACTAGGAGTGCTGGCCTGCTCGTTCTTGCCTGATCTTTGTAACCTCGGGACAGTGATTGCACTGGAGGGAATTTCCAGAGGAGACTCAGCAGTGTGTTGTGTGGGATGGAGCGGTTAGCTCCAAGGAGAGCATGGGTCAGCTCCGAGAAGGCTGACCGAGGTGGATAAGAGAGTGCAGAACATGGGCAGTTCACAGCAAGCAGCCATTCCCTAACATTGAAAGGTCACTAACATAGAGGGGCAGGCTATTCAATCTCTCCGAGCCTGTTCCACCATTCAGTGAGATTATGGCTGATCTGTGGACACAACACATTAGTCCCTTATCCTTCAATATCTTTGCTTAAGAGGAATTTATCCAAGGACAGGAAATTTTGAGCAAACATTCCATCGCCCAGAGGGAACTTGACAACCTTTCAAACAGCACATGGGTGAGCCCTGTCTTTGTGGAGATGGCACGCCTTTCCCCCCTGTATCTGTGTGGGGCTCCTCCCACAGTCCAGGCAGGTGCAGCGAAGGGTGGATTGGCCGTGGGAAATTGTCCCATAGTGCCCAGGGATGTGCAGGTTAGGGTGGGTTGGCCATGGGAAATTGTCCCATAATGCCCAGGAATGTGCAGGTTAGGGTGGATTGGCCGTGGGAAATTGTCCCATCGTGCCCAGGGATGTGCAGGTTAGGGTGGATTGGCCATGGGAAATTGTCCCATAATGCCCAGGAATGTGCAGGTTAGGGTGGATTGGCCGTGGGAAATTGTCCCATAGTACCCAGGGATGTGCAGGTTAAGTAGGTTAACCGGTGTAAATGCAGGATTGCACAGATGGAATGGGGGGGGTTGCTTAGTGTGGCTGGGATGCTCCTCAGTGCGGACCTGTTGGGCTGAATGGCCACTGTCCGTAGGGAGCTCACGGCATGTGAGCCTCATGCTGGGCAGTGAGAATCAGTCAGCATGGTGTTGATGGGCCGAAGGGCCTCTCCTGTGTGCTGTCCTGTAACGGTGTGTTTTTTGCCCGCAGGTATCGCGGCGGCTGCTACTGCTGGCTCCTGAATTTCCGGTCTCTGGGGGCTGTAGGCCCCTGACCCTCCTGGGAGATCGCACCTGGGCGCAGGCTCGCCCTCCTGAGCTAACCGCCATGGCGGACGTCCTCCTGAATCTGGACTTCACTCCGGTGCAGCATCACGCTGCGCCTCAGCCCAGCCTCAAACACTTGCGCTTCCTGAAGAAGCGGGCCTACCTGGAAAGCAGGGGCTACCTGAACAAGAAAGGGGGCTCGTGGGGCAAGCCAGGGCGGCCCCCTCCCTCTGCCCGCCCGGCCCCCAGGGCCGGTCTCTGCAACAAGAGCTGGGAGGCCGATCGGCCCGTCAGCAGGAGGGTGGCCTGTCCAGAGGAGAAGCAGCTGCTGGTGGGTAGATGTCGGAGTGGGCAGCCTCCCCCTGGCAGGGACGCCCCCTCAAAACCTCGGCCTGCCCCCAAACATAGCCTCCTCAACGGGAGCCGGGAGGCCAATCAGCCCATCAGCGGGAGGGCAGCCCACCCGGATGAGAAGCAGCTGCTGGTGGACGAGTGTCGGAGCGGGCTGCCTCCCCCTGGCAGGGACGCCCCCTCAAAACCTCGGCCTGCCCCCAAACGCAGATTCCTCAATGGGAGCCGGGAGGCCAATCGGCCTGTCAGCGGGAAGGCGGCCCGTCCAAAGGAGAAGCAGCTGCTGGTGGATGAGTGTCAGAGCGGGCTGCCTCCCCCCGGCAGGGATGCCCCCCTGAAGGCCCGGCCTGCTCCCAGGCCCCATCGGGCTCCCCCCCACCTTCCCACCCACACCGCACCCCACAAACCCTACAAGTGCCTGGCCCTGGACTGCGAGATGGTGGGCACGGGCCCGGGGGGCAAGAGGAGCGAGCTGGCCCGCTGCAGTCTGGTGGGTTACGACGGGGAGTTGATCTACGACAAGTACGTCCTACCGACCAACCCCATCACCGACTTCCGCACCCGCTGGAGCGGCATTCGATGGCACCACATGAGGAACGCCACCCCCTTCAAACTAGCCCAGAGAGAGGTAAACTACCCAGGGGACGGGGGAGTTGGGGCGGGTGGTTAACGTGGTATAATGGTCACGGGGAAGGGATGTATGGGCCGATTAGGACAGGATCTGGAGGAGGCTGGGTGGATCTACTGGCTCCTGGAGCGGGTTCAGAGGAGGGTCACTAGAACGGTCCCAAGAATGAAAAGCCTAACACACGGGGAAAGTTTGAGGAACTCTGAATCTATACTCGACCGAATTTAGAAAGATGAAGGGGGTGTGATCTAATTGAAACTTACAGAATACTGAATAGCCTGGACAGAGTGGATGTTGGGAAGATGTTTCCGTTGGTAGGAGAGACTGGGACCGAAGGCCACAGCCTTAGAGTAAAGAGAAAGCCTTTTAGAACAGAGATAAGGAGAAACTTCTTCAGCCAGAGAGTGGGGAATCGATGCAATTCACTGCCACAGAAGGCTGTGGAGGCCAGGTCATTGAGGATATTGAAGACAGAGGTAGGTAGGTTTTGGAGTATCAAGGGGATCAAGGGTTACAGGGAGAGAGTGGGAGAATGGGGATGAGAAACTTATCAGCCGTGATTGAATGGCGGAGCTGACTCAATGGGCTGAATGGCCTAATTTCTGCTCCTGTGTCTTATGGTCTTAAAAGGAGGCCACTTGGCCCCTTCCTTGCGCCTGTTACACAGGAACAAGAGGAGGTCATTCTGCCCCCTCCTTTAGCCTGCTACCACAGGAACAGGAGGCCATTCGCCCCCCCCCCCCCCCTCATTGAGGCTGTTAGACAGGAACAGGAGGAGACCAGTCAACCCCCTCCTGGAAGCTGTTACCTAGGAACAGCACTCAGCCCTTCCCTTGGTGCTGCACTTGCTCGAAGGTCAGTACTTTGTTCTCTAGATGTGTTGAGGCTGGCTGACTATATTGCCAGGTCTCCCTGGTGAATCTCCACAGATATTAAAGCTCATGAACGGGAAGATTGTGATTGGTCACGCCGTCCACAATGACTTCAAGGCGCTCAACTACTTCCACCCGAAGTCGCTGACCCGTGACACCTCCAAGATCCCGCTGTTAAATCGCAAGGCCGGCTTCCCGGAGAAGGTGGCAATCTCCCTGAAGAGACTCACAAAACAGCTGCTTCATCAGGACATCCAGGTGGGTCAGTGCTACCCACAACCCACACCCAATCCTGCACCGAATCCACATCCTGCATCGAATCTCCAACTCTCACCAAATCCTGTACCGAATCTCCAACGCACAGAGTGCCCAACCCGCAACGAATCCTGCACGGAATTCCCATCCCCCATGCGATCCTGCACCAAATCTCCAACCCATATCAAATCCCCAGCTTGTTTCGAATCTCTAACTCATACCAAATCCTGCACTGATGCTTCAACCCACACCAAATCCCCAACCCCAAACAAATCCTGCACTGAATTCCCATTCCCTACCAGCTCCTGCACCAAATCCCCAACCTACAGCAAATCCTGCACCAAATCCCCAATCCACACCAAATCATGTACTAAATCCCCATCCCACACCAAATGCTGCACCAAATCCCAATCACACACCAAGTTCCCAAAACATACTGAATCCCCATCCCACAATAAATCCAGCCCCAAATCCCCATCTCACACTAAACCTGCACCAAATCCCATCCCACACCGCATC
>NW_025211536.1:7885-15292 GCF_004010195.1 Chiloscyllium plagiosum
CCAGGGATGTGCAGGTTAGGGTGGGTTGGCCATGGGAAATTGTCCCATAGTGCCCAGGGATGTGCAGGTTAGGGTGGATTGGCCGTGGGAATAGTGTTCGGTGCATTAGTCAGAGGGAAATGGGTCTGGGTGGGTTACTCTTCGGTGGGTCGGTGTGGACTTGTTGGGCCGAAGGGCCTGTTTCCACACTGTAGGGATTCTAACCCAAAGGGTCTACCTATTACTGTAAGGATGTGCCCTCAGGTCCTAGACTCTCTCTTCCCAACATCTCCTGCTCCTCGGATGCTGCCTGACCTGCAGCACCACACTGTTCAGTATTCTATGTGTTTCAATCAGATTCAGATACCACCACACCCCCCCCCCCCCCCCCCGCCCCCCCTAAACCCCATCTGAGTATAAACCCAGAAACCTCAAACGTTCCTCACACGTGAAGCTTTTCGGTCCTGGGCCCATTCTCGTGAACCTCGTCTGGACCCCCTCCACCAGGGGACAGTCCATCCTTCCCGAGATAATGGGGTCCAAATACTCCAAACCTAAACCTTCTTCGATTTGCAGAAGGCGAGCGATTGGGTTCCACTCGTGACATTGTTTCAGGAGTGCGGGGTGGGGGGTTCTGAACCGAGGAGCGAGGGGATTGAGAAGGGGCTGTGTCTTTCACACACAGGGTGGCCAGTGTCTGGAACAGGCTCAGAGGGAGTGGGGGGAGGCTGGCGCATAGAACATCAAACAGTACAGCCCAGCAACAGGCCCTTCGGCCCCCAATGCTATACCGGAGATGATGCCAAGTTAAACATATCCCGTCTGCCTGCACTTGCTCCATATCCCTCCATCCCCTGTATATCCATGTGTTTATCTAAAAGCCCCTTAAACCCCCCCCCTCCCCCTCCCCCATCATATCTGTCTCCCCCACCCCCTGGCAGCATGTCCCACACTCCAATCCCTCTCTGGGTAAAAAAAACTTACCCCTCACATCTCCTTTGAACTTTCCCTTCTCACCTTAAACACATGCCCCCTAATATTAGCTCTGCAGGGGAAAGCACCAGCCCTATCTCTGCATCTCATCATTTACAGAGCTGCATGGATGGGATAGGTATGGAGGGGAATGGGACTAGATTGTGGGAACTGGACAGCATAAGCAGGTTGGGCCGAATGGCCAGTTTCTACGCTGTAGATCTCAATGATTCTAAGAGCCTGCAGTGTTGGTGGTAGTATTTAGCATGAGAGAGAGAGAGGATTGGCTCACCAGGAGAAAACAGGGAGTTGGGATAAAGTGGGAGATTTTCAGGCTGTGGCCTGTAACCAGTGGAGGGCCACAGGGATCAGTGCGGGGCCCACAGTTACTGACATGAATGAGTTGGAGGAGGAAAGGAAACAGACTGTGGCCAGGTTTGTGGATGTGACATGAAGAGGTGGGAAGGTGAAGGCTGAGGAAGACTCACCGAGTCTCCAGAGGGATATAGACAGGAGAAGGGAGTGGGTAAACACGCGGCAGGTGGAGTATAATGTGGGGAAACGTTAGGGGAACACTTTGGCAGGAGGAACAGAGGAGCTGAATATTATTTCCATGGAGAAAGATTGCAGAAAGCCACAGTACAGAGGGACTGGGGAGTCCCCGTCCATCAGTCACAAAGAGCTAGTGTCTGAGTTCAGCGGGGAAGAGGGAAGGCCGGGGGAACATTGGCCTTTATTTTAAAGGGATCGGGTATAAAACTCAGGGGGGCACTTGCTAAACTGATACAAGGCACGAGTCAGGCCACAGCTGGAAGACTGCGAACAGGTTCGGGGCCCCGTATCCAAGCAGAGATAGAGCAGGCTCACTCGGCTGGTCCCGGGGACGGAGGGACTGCCTCATGAGGGAGAGGTTGAGTTGGTCGGGGCCTGTAACTCGTTGGAGTTGAGATGAATGAGAGGCGACCTTATTGAAATGTACGGGATTCTCAGGGGGCGAAGAGATGTGGTGAGGTGGTTTCCCCCCCTTTGTGAGGGAGAGTCTAGGACCCAGAGGGGCACCATCTCGGAGTAAAGGGGTCACCCCATTGAAGACAGAGACCAGGAGGAGTTTCTTCCCTCTCCGAGTTTTGAGACGAGACACAGTTTCTGACCTGCCCCCTCCCTATGTCCACCTCCATCATATCTCAGCTTTCCCTGAGAAAGGGACAGTGCATCTGAGCAGGGGAGTGCAGGGGTAGGGAGGCATTAGATTAGATTTGATTCCCTACAGTGTGGAAACAGGCCCTTCGGCCCATAAGTCTACACCGACCCTCCAAAGAGATACCCACCCAGTCCAATGTCCCTAACAGTATGGGACAATTTCCCATGGCCAATCCACCCTAACCTGCACATCCCTGGGCACTATGGGACAATTTCCCATGGCCAATCCACCCTAACCTGCACATCCCTGGGCACTATGGGACAATTTCCCATGGCCAATCCACCCTAACCTGCACATCCCTGGGCACTTTGGGACAATTTCCCATGGCCAATCCACCCTAATCTGCACATCCCTGGGCACTATGGGACAATTTCCCATGGCCAATCCACCCTAACCTGCACATCCCTGGGCACTATGGGACAATTTCCCATGGCCAATCCACCCTAACTTGCACATCCCTGGGCACTATGGGACAATTTCCCATGGCCAATCCACCCTAACCTGCACATCTTTGGATTGTGTGAAGAACCTGGAGGTAACCCATGCAGACGTGGTGTGAAGGGAGTGCAGATCTTGCAAACTCCACACAGACAGTCGCTCGAGGCTGGAATCGAACCTGGGTCCCTGCCTAAGCCACCATGCTGCCCCTCCAAATCTTTCCTATTTGTGTGCTTAGAGATAGCGAGGACTGCAGATAATGAAAAGTCTGAGTGGATAAAGTGTGGAGCATCAGAGGACCGTTGGGCGGGGTGGGGGTGGTAACGTTTCAGGTCAGAACCTTTCCTCAGGACTCTCGACAATTCCCCTACTCATGTACTTATCCAAGTTTCATCATCGATCAAAGAACCCCTCCAGTGTGGAAGCAGGCCCTTCGGCCCAACACGTCCACTCTGACCCTCCGAATAGGAACCCACTCAGACCCTATTATCCAAGTGTCATATGTGACACAAACTTCAAATAATTATGTACCTTAACCCCTAGGTCTCTCTGTTCTACAACACTGTCCAGGGCCTGCCTTTTAACTGCATAAACCTTGCTCTTGTTTGTTTTGCCAAATGCCTCACGTCTATCCAAATTAAATTACGTCTGGCGATCTTCAGCCTGTTTATTGCCATCGCTTTGTTAACCTCCTTCGCCGCCCATTAACACCGATAATGTAATGGAATGCCACTAATGGTGGACTCTGTTTCTCCCCGCCCCCAAACATTCAGGTCGGGACGCAGGGACACTCATCAGTGGAGGACGCCCGAGCCACAATGGACCTGTACAAACTGGTGGAGGCCCAGTTGGAGCTCGAGATGAGCACTCAGCCCAACAGCGAGTAATGGGGCAGAAGCAGCCTGAGCCACGCCCCGGCCAACGCAGCCCTCCCTGCCACTCCCAACGCCAGCCAACCACTCCATCCTCGTGGACAGCAGTAACTGGCCACTGATGGACACTGGCGCCTCACTGACACGTGACGTCTGATTGGACGACCAGAGGGACCGAGCTGACGCTAGGAGGGCAGTTGGGTTTTGAACTCCTGAACTGGTGCTGCTCTCTCTTTTTCTAAAAAAAATATTAAAAAACAAAAATAGGTTGCCTGGCTCGCACTTGGAAGAGTGTGGGAGAGAAGGCTAGGCATTGTGAGTGCTTGTTTTTAAAAGGAAATGCTAGATCGCACCGTCTTTTTTGTATTCCTGTTTAACACGAGAAGAACCTATTAACCTCATGGTGCCCAGAGTTTCCAAAAGGCCATCTGGGGAAACGGCTGAGCCTATACCAGGGGGCATCTTTGGGCTGTCTGGTGGGGGTGAGTCAGACCGTTCAGCATCACTCGTTCGGTGTGGTGGGGGAACAGGAGGTGCCCAGTGATGAAGTGATGGCAGTGTGTTCCCAGTGGGCTCTAGGGCAGGGAGCTGAGCACCCCCTGTCTCTTGGGTCAGTATCGACAAGCTTCAGGCACAATCCCAGTTAGTGTTTGCTGGGCATTCTCCCTGATGTGAGGGTCACCCATAGCTGCTGAGAGCCTGGAACACACATTCTCTCTGTGCCAGCTATAAGCAGCTCTCTCTCTCTCTCCATCTCTCCCGCTGACACTCTCTCTGTCTCACTTTCTCCTCTGACCTCTCTAACTATCCTTTAATTTCTATCCCCTTCTCTCTTTGTTTGTTTCTTTCTCTTTTTTTCCTGGCTTTGTCTTTCTCTCTCCGTCTTTTTTCTTTTTATCTCTCCTATCTATCTTTTCCTCTCTTTTCTTTTTCACTTTATCTTTCTCATTATTTTTCTTTGTGTCTTTCTCTTCATCTTTCTTG
Source organism: Chiloscyllium plagiosum (assembly GCF_004010195.1). NCBI lineage: Eukaryota > Metazoa > Chordata > Chondrichthyes > Orectolobiformes > Hemiscylliidae > Chiloscyllium > Chiloscyllium plagiosum. Next base: position 12,332 of record NW_025211536.1, read on the forward strand.
TTCTCGGTCTCTTTTTATCTCTTGCTCCATCTTTTTCTCTCTTCATTTTTCCCCTTTCTCTCTCTTCGTCTTTCCTTTTCTCTCTCTTTGCCTCTTCCCAATCTCGCTATCTGTCCATTTTTCTCTCTCTCTCCCTCCCCCCCCACCCCATTTCTATCCCTCTCTGTCTCTCCCTCAATCTACCTGCCTATCCATCTCTTTCTTTCTCTCTTTCACTCAAAGGTGTGGTTTCAGGTCCCTACGACAGACAGAATTGAACCCTAGATCTGGGCTGACGCTCCCTGGTGAAGCTTTCTCCCTTTCGACACAGCACAAAGGAGAGAGAGAGACAGACAGACAGATGGACAGAGACAGCACTGGTGGGCTGGGAGTTGGTTAAGGAGTGTTGGATTAGCTGAGAGCAGCCTGGCCTGAAATCCGAGGAAGCCCTAGCAGCCAGTGCCTGGGTACAGATCTGTCCCTGTGGCAGGGATAGGGCACGTCTGGTGCACCTTGTGACATTGGGAGATGTGCACAGGGCTTGTCAGCCTGGGGTGTGTGAATGAGGCACCTGAATGGTCCATTGAGAAAGGTAATCATGGTCAATGTCGGGCAGACAGAATGTGTCTGTAAATATTGGGACTGCTGCATCTCTCTGGCTAGCGTTCTGACATGTGTGCACACGCGCCCGTGGTTTGTTGAATATTTTTACTCCAACGTTTCAAAACAAAAAGTACATTTCTGCATTTTACCAATGTCTTGTCAGAGATTGATCTCCTGTTTGTCTCCGCTTTACTCCCCCAGAACATGGTAAACTGCAGTCGGGAGTTGAATCTGTCAATCCCCCAGTGATCTTCATCTCCGTGCCCCCCGCCTTTTGAAAGTTCTTCCCTCGGAAGTTTCATCCCCAGTTCTCCTGCTCCTGAGGTGTGTGAATCTCCCCAGTGTGGAGATGTGCAGGGGTTTAAGCTGGCTGGGAGTGCAGGGGCAAGCTCAGGCCTGTTGGCAATCAGTGCCAATTGGTTGGCTTCCCTGTTATGTTGGCTCTCATGGGTGGGTGCCCTGGAAACGGGACAGTGTAGAGAGAGCTTTACTCTGTATCTAACCCCTTATCCCTGGATGTGTTGACTGGGGGACAGTGTTGAGAGAGCTTTACTCTGTATCTAACCCCTTATCCCTGGATGTGTTGACTGGGGGACAGTGTCGAGAGAGCTTTACTCTGTATTAACCCCTTGTTCCTAAGCGTCTTTGATAGGGGACAGAGTACAGAGAGCTTTACTCTGTCTCTAACCCCGTGCTGTCCCTGGGAGTGTTTGATGGGGGACAGTGTACAGAGACCTTTACTCTGTATCTAACCCCGTGCTGTCCCTGGGAGTGTTTGATGGGGGACAGTGTACAGAGATCTTTACTCTGTATCTAACCCCGTGCTGTCCCTGGGAGTGTTTGATGGGGGACAGTGTACAGAGACCTTTACTCTGTATCTAATCCCGTGCTGTCCCTGAGAGTGTTTGATGGGGGACAGAGTACAGAGACCTTTACTCGGTATCTAACCCTGTGCTGTCCCTGGGAGTGTTTGATGGGGGACAGTGTACAGCGACGTTTACTCTGTATCTAACCCCGTGCTGTCCCTGGGAGTGTTTGATGGGGGGACAGTGTAGAGGGAGCTTTACTCTGTATCTAACCCCGTGCTGTCCCTGGGAGTGTTTGATGGGGGACAGTGTACAGCGACCCTTACTCGGTATCTAACTCTGTGCTGTCCCTGGAAGTGTTTGATTGTGGGGGGGGCGGAGAGGACAGAGTACAGAGACCTTAATTCTGTATCTAACCCCGTGATGTCCCTGGGAGTGTTTGATGGGGGACAGTGTACAGAGACCTTTACTCTGTATCTAACCCTGTGCTGTCCCTGTCCTGGAAGTGTTTGATGGGGGACAGTGTACAGCGACCTTTACTCTGTATCTAACCCCGTGCTGTCCCTGGGAGTGTTTGATGGGGGACAGTGTACAGCGACCTTTACTCGGTATCTAATCCTGTGCTGTCCCTGGGAGTGTTTGATGGGGGACAGTGTACAGAGACCTTTACTCTGTATCTAACCCCGTGATGTCCCTGGGAGTGTTTGATGGGGGACAGTGTACAGCGACCTTTTCTCTGTATCTAATCCTGTGCTGTCCCTGGGAGTGTTTGATGGGGGGGACAGTGTAGAGGCAGCTTTACTCTATATCTAACCCTGTGCTGTCCCTGTCCCTGAGAGTGTTTGATGGGGGGACAGTGTAGAGAGACCTTTACTCTGTATCTAACTCCGTGCTGTCCCTGGGAGTGTTCGATGGCGTCCACACCACAGTGTAAAATGTGGGTCAAGGACAAACTGAGAGGTGAATCGAAGTTGGAGGCTGGTGTTTCTGCTAGATCCTGGGCTGAGTGTGGGAGGGAATGGGGGGACAAGTGGGAGAGAGGTGCGGGTGGTCGCAGATTCTGTTCCCTTGGAACTTGCCCACTGCCGAGTTGCTGTTGTCTGTCAGAGTCAGGAGTCAGCACACATAACAGCAGCTACTGCATCAGTGCTGCAAAGGGTTTTCTACTGCAGTGGCTGTGAGAGCTCACAGCTTTCCTACCCAGATCAGTTCCAACCCACACCTTTGCGTCTCTCTAAATCCTGAGGCCCATGGCTGGTGGCCAGGTGAAACAGCCCGGAATTGTATTTGACTGGCGCCTCTCGGATCCTCATGAATCACCCACGAGTCCACTTGTGCAATTGCTTTATAATTTAAGGTCAAAAGGCCTGAGGATGTCAGGGCTAGGAATGGGCCCATCGAGTCTGAGCCACCACTCAAAGGCTGATCTGACCATCCCCCAACTCCCACTGTCCAATGGTGACAGAAATAGGGAGGGGGTGTAGGGATTGGTGGGGGGTGACTGGGATAGGGAGGGGGTTTAGGGGCTGGAGGAGGTGACAGGGATAGGGAGGGGGTGTAGGGGCTGAGGTGA
>NW_025211536.1:15324-18541 GCF_004010195.1 Chiloscyllium plagiosum
TGGAATCAGCAATAGGGAAGGTGGGAGGGGGTTACAGATATAGGGAGAGGGTAACAGAGATAGGGAGGGGGTGACAGAGATGGGGAGAATGTGTAGGGGGCAGAAGGAGGTGACAGGGAGGGGTCTGTAGCCAGTGACAGAAATAGGGAGGGGTATTTGGGGATTGGAGGAGGTGACAGGGAGGGGATGTCGGGGCTGGGGAGGTCACAGAGATAGGGAGGATGCTAGAGGGGGTGACAAAGATATGGCAGGGGTGTAGGGGGCCGGAGGGGGTGACAGAGATAGGGAGGGTGTATTATTTGGAAGGCTGTGATTTATTCATTACTGGGATTTGACCCCCTGAGTATGCAACCTTTGAATTGAGCTGGGGCAATCGAGGTGGGGTCCGGGCTCAGGACAGAGGCAACAGCAGGGGGTCAGCGAGGTCTGGGCTAAGAACGACCACCCTGGGCTCCCTGCCTCCCCCAAGCAGCCCCTGTTCCATTGGGAACTTGGCTCGAGTAGGGCAGCCATGATCAATGGGCAAGGGAAGCAGAAACCTGGCCAGCTCCTGTGCTGAGAGACGCAGCTACACAGAGAGCAGGGAAGCAGAAACCTGGCCAGCTCCTGTGCTGAGAGACGGAGCTACACAGAGAGCAGCATTCAGAGGGAAAGTGAGTCATTCAGGCCGTGACAATGTGCTGAGGAGCCTTCGCCAACTCAGCTGCCTACTTCCAGGGAATCGTTTACATAACATAACGTGTGTGTTGTGCCAAAAGCACCCAGATACCTTTGAACATCTGAAGAGTTCTTTTGATGGGACTTCACTCTAAGAATGTGAGCATTGCTCCTGAGGGCAGATTTTAAGGCTCACTCCCCACCTATTCCCTCTCTCCCCCCCCCCCCCCGACTCAGTCATCCCTAGTTGCCCCTTGAGAAGGTGGTGAGCTGCCTCCTTGAACCATTGCAGTCCCTTGTGGCATGGAAACCTTGCATGGTGCTGTGAGGGAGGGAGCTCCAGAATTTTCTTGAAAGTAGAGACGCAGGTAGACAGGGCTGTGAAGAAGGCATTTGGTACGCTTTATCAGTCAGTGCATCAAATATAGGAGTTGGGAGATCATATAGCACCTGTACAGGACATTGGTTAGGCCACTTTTGGACTATTGTGTGCAGTTCCGGTCTCCCTGCTATAGGAAGAATGTTGTGAAACTTGAAAGGGTTTAGAAAAGATTTACAAGGATGTTGCCAGGGTTGGAGGGTTTGAGCTACAGGGAGAGGCTGAACAGGCTGGGGCTGTTTTCCCTGGAGCGTCAGAGGCTGAGGGGTGACCTTATAGAGGTTTATAAAATCATGAGGGGGTATGGATAGGCAAGGTCTTTTGGGGGAGTCCAAAATTAGATAGCATAGGTTTAACAAAAACAATGTTGCTGGAAAAGCTCAGCAGGTCTGGCAGCATCTGTGAACAGAAATTAAAGTTTTGGGTATCTGGGGACCTTTCCTCAGAAGGATCATAGGTTTAGGGTGACGGGAAAAGATTTAAAAGGGACCGAAGGGGCAACCTTTTCACACAGAGGGTGGTTTGTGTATAGAATGAGCTGCCAGAGGAAGTGGTGGAGGCTGGTACAATTATAATATTTAAAAGGGAGCTGGGTGGGTATATGAATAGGAATATGGACCAAGCGCTGGTAAATGAGACTAGGTTAATATAGGGTATCTGGTCGGCATAGATGAGTTGGACCGAAGGGTCTGTTTCTGTGCTGTACATCTCTCTGTCTCTAAATGGGAGTCCAGCATCTGCAGTCCTCACTTTCTCCTAGTAGATTAATGTAGGATATCAGGTCGGCATAGATGAGTTGGATTGAAGGGTCTGTTTCTGTGTTGGACATTTCTCTGAACTGCTCTCTGGCCGGGGGGAGGATTGATCTGACTGATGGGGGTCTGTCACCCCAGTGTTGTTCCACCCCGTTCTGTGCACGCACCCCTGGGCGCAAGGGGTTGGTGGAGTGGGTGGGGGTGCCTGCACAACTTGAACATCTTCAGCTATAGGGAATACAACTCCTTTTGCTCCTTTCTCTCTGTGTGTGTGTGTGTGTGTGTGTGTGAGAGAGAGAGAGAACCCTGCAGTAACACGGAGGACACTTAAAAACACCAGCACTCGGCTGAAGATGTGTGGCAATGTTGCACACCCTGGGATGAGCAGCACCAAGCAGAGACAGGAAGCAGATTGCCTCCGCTGTCCCCACTGCACCTTGCAAAGTCATGTCTGTTTTAATCACATGCCATTTCAGAGTCAGAAATTTGCAAATACATCTCTGCGTCTCTCTCCGTTCCTTGCTTTGCAAACTCCTGTGACTTGACGCGAGAAATCCGCGTGTTATTTTTTTCCTTATTTGAAATGTATAAGGCAATCAGAGGAAAGCTAGTGGTGGTGAATACTGCAGGACAGACTTCGCGTTGAAATGCATGCGGCGTCTCTAGCCCAGAAACCAGAGATCAAATCGAAACTTTCAGGCTGTGTTTTTTAGACCTTTGACAAGTCGCTGATCGGGCAGTTCACGGTTGAGAACCCCCTGCCCCGTCCAGAGGTTTAAAGAAGTCACTTGGATCTGTGTAATAATTACTGCTGCGTTGTTTAGAAATCAGGAATCGCAGTGTGTTTTCTCTCCCCTGTCTGTCCTGCCAGCTAGCTTTTACTGCATTGAAGAGACTGGTCTCTCCCTCCAGCCCCTCTCCTCCTCTGCCAACCTCTCCAGCACAGAGACCCTTCCTTGGATTCAGCAGAGGGGGCCGGGGGTGAAACCGGGCTGCATTTGGAAAGGGGACGGTCCCCATTTCTCCGGGGAAGGAGTCGACTCCAAACGGTGCTGTGCTCCGGGATCTCAACCCCCGTCTCCTGCATCTTCCGCCTGGTCCTCTGCTGCACCTTCACCAGGAGACAGGTGAGAGCCCGCGGAGGGAGGGAGAGAGAGAGAAGGGGGGAATGGAGAGATGGGGATATGGGGATACGGAGATGAGAGAGAGGACGGGAAATAGAGAAGAGAAAGAGGGGACAGGTGAGAGCCCGCGGAGGGAGGGAGAGAGAGAGAAGGGGGGAATGGAGAGATGGGGATATGGGGATACGGAGATGAGAGAGAGGACGGGAAATAGAGAAGAGAAAGAGGGGGAATTGAGTGAAGGGAGAATAGAGACATGGGATGATAGTGAGATGAGAGAGAGAAAAGGGATAGAGATGAGAGAG
>NW_025211536.1:22636-23640 GCF_004010195.1 Chiloscyllium plagiosum
AAACTCAAGGGTATACAAGCGCAGTCGCTCCAGTCTTTCAGTGTAAGGTATTCCCACCATTCCAGGAATTGACCTCGTGAACCTACGCTGCACTCCCTCAATAGCCAGAATGTCTTTCCTCAAATTTGGAGACCAGAACTGCACACACTACTCCAGGTGTGGTCACACCAGGGCTCTGTAAAGCTGCAGAAGAACCTCTTTGCTTCCATTCTCAATCCCTCTTGTTATGAAGGCCAGCATGCTATTAGCCTTCGTCACTACCTGCTGTACCTGTATGCTTACCTTCATTGACTGGTGTACAAGAACACCCAGATCTCTTTGTACTGCCCCTTTACCTAAATTGATTCCATTTAGGTAGTAATCTGCCTTCCTGTTCTTGCCACCAAAGTGGATAACCATACATTTATACATGCACCTTGGAGTGCAGGTTCATAGCTCCTTGAAAGTGGAGTTGCAGGTAGATAGGATAGTGAAAAGCACATTGGATATGCTTTCTTTTATTGGTCAGCGTATTGAGTATAGGGGTTGGGAGGTCATGTTGCGGCTGTACAGGACATTGGTTAGGCCACTTATGGAATATTGCATGCAATTCTGCTCTCCTTCCTGTCGGAATGATGGTGTGAAACTTGAAAGGGCTCAGAAAAAGATGTTACAAGGATGTTGCCAGGATTGGAGGATTTGAGCCAAAGGGAGACGTTGAATAGGCTGGGGCTGTTTTCCCTGGAGCATCAGAGGCTGAGGGGTGACCTTATAGAGGTTTATAAAATCATGAGAGGCATGGATAGGATAAATAGACAAAGTTTTTTCCCTGGGGTGGGCAAGTCCAGAAGTAGAGGGCATAGGTTTAGGGTGAGAGGGGAAAGATATTAAAGAGATCTAAGGGGCAACTTTTTCACGCAGAGGGTGGTATGTGTATGGAATGAGTTGCCAGAGGAAGTGGTGCAGGCTAGTATGCTTGCAATATTTGAAAGGCATCTGGATGGGTATATGAATAGGAAGGGTTT
>NW_025211537.1:0-475 GCF_004010195.1 Chiloscyllium plagiosum
TGTCTGCTCTGAATTTCTAATCTGTACATATTCGTTTATACAGGGTGCTCGATGGTGAAGATTTGCAGACTGTAATCTGAAACTCGTGCACATCGTGATTAAGTTAACCAGCATTTGAAGAACCGAAGATAGAGAATAAGTTGGCCAAAATCCTGCAACACTCTCCCTCACAGTATTGTCGGTCCATCTGCACCAAATGGACTGTGAATGGTTCAAGACAGCAGCTCGCTACCGTCTTCTCAAGGGTAACTAGAGATGGGGAATAAATGCTGGCTGAGCCAGTGATGCCCATATCCTGGAAACGGTTTCTATCTTTAGTTGCTGAAACCCAATTGATGTTACTGCAGGATGATGAGGGATGCTGAGTGCATTCTCCAGGAGGCAACACCATCACATTACCCCTGCCTACACCCACACAGTAACACCGCAACGCCACTGGAGCAAAAGGCAGTGAAGCCAAAGGAGGACTTAGATA
>NW_025211537.1:1830-4000 GCF_004010195.1 Chiloscyllium plagiosum
GCAGGAGAGATTGAGGAGCTTGAAGCTGTCATCTCTGGAGTATCTAAACATGAAACACTTCAAATGAACAAAAATCTTCTTCAAGAGCTCGATAGGATAGGTACAGGAAGGATGTGCTCCGAGGCTGGTGGGCCTGGAATAAAATCAGCAATAACTCGATGTTGCGCCAACCTGTGGAATCAACCTGAAGCCCATCTAACCCGCACAACTCCATTACCATCCATATGTCGAACCAATGACGATGTAAATGTCTTTAAAGTTGGCGAGTCTGCAAATGTTGCAGGTAGTGCGTTCCACGCCCCTACTACTGTGCCACTGTGGAGTTTGCACATTCTCCCCGTTCTGCGTGGGTTTCCTCCGGGTGCTCCGGTTTCCTCCCACAGTCCAAAGATGTGCAGGTTAGATGAACTAGCCATGCTAAATTGCCCGTAGTGTTAGGTGAAAGGGTAAATGTAGGGGAATGGGCCTGGGTGGGTTGCTGTTTGGAGGGTTGGTGTGCAATTGTTGGGCCGAAGGGCCTGTTTCCACACTGTAAGTAATCTAGTCTAATCTAACTACGGTATCTTTACCCAGCATTCCCTTTAGCTGCATAAATGTTTAAGATTTATTTGCTGCTCTAATTCCACTCTCTTGATCACTCCCATTTTTAACTGCTGTAATGTTGATGACTGTTCAAAAGTCTAAAATTTAATTTAATCCATCCCAAAGCCTCTCTGTACCTGTGTCTCACTTGTGTTCACCGAGACACCCATTCAATGTGACCTCTTTACAAACCCTGCTCTGATATTTCCTTAGATGGCTTAGAATGAAATATTCACAGAATTGTTACTGCGCAAAAGGAGGCTGATTGGCTGATCAGCTCTCCAAAGGATCACCTCACTGAATGCTATTCTTCTGCCTTTACCCCATAAACCTTCCCATTCGTCCCCTTCCAATAACACCGGCGAGTTCACAACTAACCACAGTGATTGGATTTGATTTGTTTGTTCATGGGATCACGGCATCATTTGCTGGGGCAGCATTTGCCATCCATTCTAACTGCCCAGGAGATGGTTCACAGTCAACCACATTATTCAGTGTCTGGATTCACATGTCGGCTGCACCAGGTCAGAATTAACACAGTCTCCCAGACCCAGTAACATGAAGAGTTGTTTTCTGGCCTATTATCCTATTTCAGAAATAATAATGAATAATGTTTGCAGTTGAATTAAAAGTGAAAGACCAAAATGGGTTTTATTCTGATTGAGCACATCCTCCTGTTTTCTCAGTTGGTTTTGACAGTCTCATTCCCCTCACACCAGAACCTGTTCAGAGAGGGTTACAGAAAAGGCAGAATGGTCAGCTGCAGCTGGTCACCTGACCGGTCACTGGACCCAAAGATTCACTCTCCACAGATGCTGCCAGACCTCCTGAAAATTTCCAGCAATGTTTGGTTTTGTTTCTGATTTCCCAGCATTTGCAGTTGGTTAGTTTTTCAATATTCATCTTGTGTGTTGCAGAGGAGTTTATTGATGAGTTTGGAGAGTTTTGGAAATTGCAAGTTAGGCTACAAATTAGCCATGATCTATTGAATGGCAGAGCAGGATTGAAGGGCTGAATGGTGTCCTCCTGTTCCAATGAAAGTTATCCATCGGCAGCTTGTGGTAACATTTCCCCTCACTGCTCACTTCACCTCCATGTCTAACACACTGTTACTGACTGAACAAACCTCCTGTGTTTGAACTAAACCTGCTCATGTTCAGTGGCTCCCTGTCTTGCCACCCGGGTTTAACTCTCATCATGGAATGCTGTCCTGTATTACTGCGGGAATGTCCACAAGGACTAATCCTGGAGTCTGTATCCCTGGGATCCACAAACCCGGTTTATTTCCTCCTTCCTCTTTCATTCTGGCTATTGAACTGTCAGTTTCAATCCATTCTCCTGCCATGCTCTTCAACATGCCCATGTGGGTGGACTGTAGGCAGCTGGGATTTAATGAAGGGAAGTGGGGATTAGGCAGAAACACTAAGAGAGGTGACAGCAAAGAAAGCTCTCATGATAACAGCAGAGTTTCTCCGTGACCCAGTGAGTGGTGAGGCACCTGAGATTGTAGAGGGAGGCAGATTCAATCAGGGATTTGGGAAAACACTGAGACAATGACCGATCCATCTGATTGTTAACTCAGACAGAT
>NW_025211537.1:4052-7450 GCF_004010195.1 Chiloscyllium plagiosum
AAGGAAAGGATTGAGTGAGCACCCAGAGAAACACAAAACGCAGCATGTGTACCTGAGCTGAATGAACCTGGCATGAGGAAAATGTGACAACAATCACAATTAGTTAGAATCACAGCATCCCTGAGGCACACAAACAGGCTATTCGGTCCATCGAGTCTGCAATGACCTGCTATCCCACCCTACCCCCATAACCCCACATTTACCATGGCTAACCCAACCCACCTAACCTACAAACTACAGGCCAAGTTCGCACCGCCCATCCATCAAACCTGCACATCTGTGGGAGGGTCTCAAATTATGTTTAAGTGCTCAGGATTGTGGATGAAGGCTCAAAATACTTGTCTCTGACGCAAATCCTCTCTTTTTTTTTCAAAATAAAATCTAGGGGAAGCTGCAGACAGAAAGATTTCCGATTATCTCATGAGGAAGAGAATTCAAAACTCGTGCCACTGACACAGGGGGCGCAGTGAAGTCACAGAGGTCTGGGAATCAGAAATGTAACAGGTTGTGAGCAAGCTGGGGGTGAGACAAGGACAAAAAGACAATCTGTCACACGGGGGAAGGCAGGAGAGATTAAACAGCAGAAATGGTAATCCCTCAAGGCCACAGGGAATGGAGTTAGGGCTGGGAAAGAAACTAGGTAACAAGGTGTGCAGCTGTAAAAGAAATACGTTATAAAAACAGATTATAACAACATAGAGGGCAGAGTTCACAGTCTGAAATTGTTGCACTCGTTGGTGAGTACAGAATGCTGGAAAGCCTGGGTAGTTCTATCACAGCCAAAACATGCAGCATGGGCCACGTGACCTCAATCTGTGCTGTAACTTTCTGATAAATTTATTCTGACATTTGGAATTCAGGTCGGATGATGTTCATAAATCCGCAAATTGGACTTGACTTTAATATTCTGGAGAAATGTCAAATAAATCACAATGATCCCATTCTGCAGACTTTAGTCCACAGCCCTGCGTGGTCCAGCATTTCAGTTACATCCATGTCCTTTTATTCTAATGTGATGCTGGTTACTGCCTCTGCCACCCCAAGAATGAGTTCCTGCTCCCCATCATCTCCGAGTGAAATGAAGTCTCCCCTCCCCTTCTTTCTGGGAACTAGTTTCAATCTAAATCCTCCAGTTTCTGACCTCTCTGATAATGAATAGCTCCTTCCTATCCACTCGATCTGAATTCCTCAGTATTTTATCACTTCAATTAAATCTCAGCTCATCCTCCTCGGAAATCATCCCCAGCCTTTCCTCAGAGCTGAAATTTTCCAATTGTAGAAACATTCTGATCAATCTCCGCTGTACCCTCTCTGGTGTGATCACATCAACCCTCGAATACGGGGATCAGAGTGTATGCAGTACTTTAACCACAGTCAAACGAGTGTTCCTGACATTTCCCGTGTCACCTCCGTGTTCTTGTGGTTGTCGCTCAGACAAGACGTGTCCTGGTTTTCCCACATGGAACTGGATGTGCACTCCATGAGGCTGGGATTCCCTACCATGTGTTTATTTGTTAACTAATCCTAAATTAACTTCAGATTAAAACAACATTTTCAGCTACCCACCAATCAACTTCTTCCATTATACTCAAGTCATCTAACTTTTTAAAATCTCTTTAAAATTATTACTATCTGAACACAACAGGCTTTAATTTGCTGATCAAGTATTCAGATGTCTCCACTGTTACAATCACTTGAAGATTATCTTTACCTTCAGCTACATTTGGTGAATTGAACACTGATTGTAAATATATGAATATTAAACGGACTTGAGTTTTATGATAATTAATCCAGTTTGACATTCTTGTTGGTTAATATCTTGAAGAGAACTGTCCTCAGAACTCCAGCTGTGCTCTGACTTCATTCACAACTGGAGTTGGTTGGAATGCAGATCTTAGATCTGTTCTGTTGTTTCCCGGATTGCTTCACTCTGTCTATCACTTGCTACTTATGCTGTTAGGCACACAAGTAGTCCTCTTTGAGAACTTCATCAGGTTAACATCTCATTTTTAGGTATTCATGCTGCTGTAACTGACATGCCCTCCTGAATTCTCTCAGTTGAATGAGGATTGATACTCTAGTTTGATGGTAAGAGGTAAGTTGGGGGATATTCTTGGCCGTGATTCTATAAGTTTTGTTGTAGCACAATTCTACTGCTGTTGGTGGAAGGAAAGAGCTAAACTCCTACACTGTTGGCCCCATATACTACATGCAGTATCATGAACACTGATAGGCCAAGACATGAAATACGAGCAACACTGTACAATGATGCAGGATCACAACTGCAGTAAGGGGAGTTTAAGATCCAACTTGACACAGGATTAGGGAAAGAAGCAGCAAATCAGATTGTCTCATTCATAGTCACAAAGAGACTCTATGAGATTATTGTACTGTGGGGGGTTAGGATGGAGGAGGTTGGGGAGATGGAGAGCCCTTCAAAAGAAACTAATCTGCCTGAGAGTTGTGCGATAGAATTGATTGCCATGCATTTAACAGAAAGCTAATTGAAACTATTTTTATCCCCAAAAGATAACAAGACTGATGGTGCTTCTAATCATCACCAGAAACAAACCCCAGGATACATGGTTTGGAGATGGATGTCAATTTCCAATCAACATCCAACTCCTGCAATCATTGAGCAAACGTATGTGTGATTACCCAGTCCTGATGAACCAGAAAATCGCTGTTCACTCTGTGCAGATGGACAGCGATGTGGGGAAGTATTGGCCGAGTGGTATTGTTGCGAGACAATTAATCTAAAACTCCAGATAGTGTTCTGGAGACCTGGGTTCAAAGTCTGCTGCAGCAGATGGGGGATTTGAATTCAATTAAAAAGAACTTGTGAATTTAGAGTCTAATGATGACCATTAATCATTGTCAGAAAAACCCATCTGGTTCACTAATGCCCTTTCAGGAAGGAAGCTGCCATCCTTACCTGGTCTGGCCAACATTGTAACCTCAGATCCACAGCAATGTGGTTGACTCTTACCTGCACTCTGGGCAATTAGTGATGGGCAGTAAATGCTGCCGAGCCAGCGACACCCTCATCCTGTGAATGAATAAAGGAAAATAAAAATCTGTACCCAGTGTGAATCTGTGCATGTTCAACAATGTTGTGAACATTTCCAAAGCTAAGATCTCTATGTACACAATTTTATGATCTGCCAAAGCCATTTTTCATTACTTGGCTTGAAAAAGAGAAAAGAATTCTTCAACTGTGGCTATCAGTAAATTGACTGGTGTCTCAGCAGGATGGATGCCTGAGTGAATCCCTTCCACCACACACACACAGAGCAAGTGAACAGCTCCTCAGTCTGACTGGTTTGGCCAGTTTCCAGGTGGGATGGGTAAAGAATTCCCTTCTGGCATTCCCCACATTTCCAGAGTCGATCCCTAGT
>NW_025211537.1:7476-12145 GCF_004010195.1 Chiloscyllium plagiosum
TCTAATTGTTTTTATCAATCATTGATCTTCTCTACTTGCACCACCATAATAGGCAACATGTTCTGCATACTTCCAGCCAATACAGTCAACAGAAGCACTTGCTCATCTTCCACTGTCTCAAAACCTTACATCTGACCTTAACTCTTCTGCCATCACTTATCGAATACAGATATTTTCGTCTGCTATATCTAGATCTGTTATAATCTTATACAGCTCTATCAAAAATATATCCAACTTCTTCACTTCAAAGAAAATCGCAATTTCTTCAAATCAATCGTGACTCCATTTTCTTCATCAGTGAACCACTCCAGTAAGTCTGTACGCCATACTCTGAAAATTACTCATATCCTTTATTGTTGATGCCTATTTTGTTCCACAAATCCAGACGACACAAGTTTTCTGCACAACAGCAGTAGTTTTTTTATTGGACAGCCGGCGAGAGTTTCAAAGCATCTCTAAAGTAGCTGAGTGTCTACTTGGAGAGACTCTTCTTCATGAATCTCTGCCTTACCCACAGAGACAGTATATTTAATAGGAATTAGACAAAGGCATATCAGTCACATGGGCGATTGTCAACAGATAGTTTAAAGTGGGTAATTATGACCTTACAAAGCTTGATGAATGACGATGTCCTGTGATAACATGCGAATGGATTACAGAAACTGATTATTGTATTGTTCATGATTATGTGTTGATGGGAAGAAGGGTTCTTCCTTCAGTAAATGGGGGATTCACTTACCTATGCACATATGGAGGGGAGATAAGGCAATGGGAGCGGGAGGCAGTTTAACAGGGTTTGCCCAGGGCTCTCTGTCTGGGGTTACGGGGCAATCCACATGTGTAACTGCAAGAGGTTCTATTTTGAGATACTGTCAGCCTCCCACCCACACACCCCTTCTGTGGTGTTCTGTCTGTATTGTAAGAGTACAGGCCTTCAGTTGATGAAATAAGGCCTTTGGCAGGGGAATGTTTAACCCTTGAGACCCCACGGTGTCCTGGAAGAGAAGCAAAAGGTATGGAACTGGCCCCTCTATGGTATTTTAACTTCCTTGTTCTGACCAGGAATCTGTTGACCAGAATTGAATGCAATGATTGACTGTGACCTAACTAGAGCTTTGTCAAGGGTCAGCATCTTTTCCGTGAGTTTGTTATCATTCTCCCATTAATGAAGCCCAGCATCCCATTTGTTTTACTCAAAACACTTTATGTTTTTTCTCCTTTAATGATTGGTACACATTGTCCCCCATTCCTACTGTCCTCCTCTCTGTGTCTGTGCCATTCAAATATATATTCCCTTTCTACATTGCTTCTCTCAAAATGCATCAACTTACTGTGTATTCTCAAGAAGGGACATATTCCACTCAAAATATTATCTCTCGCTCCACACATTCTTCCCCCTGGAAAACAGAACAGGACAGCACCGGAATAATCGGCCCACCATGTGTGTGCGGATCATGATGCTATTCCAAACTAATTCCATCTGCCTGTACTTGATCCATATCCCTGCCAACCCATGCCTGCTTATATGTCTGCCCAATGCCTCTTAAACGTTGGGATTGTTTCTGCTTTTCCCATCTCTCAGTAAAGTACTTTCTTTTCACTTACCACGTTCTGCATAAGAAACTTGTCTGACACAACTCCCTTTAAACTTGCACCTGTTGTTGGAAATGCTCAGCAGATCATGCAGCATCTGTGAAGAAAAATCGGTTAATATTTTGGGTCTGGTCACCGTTGCTCAGAAACGTTAACTTTAATTTATCTTCATGGAAGCTGCAAGACCTGCTGAACTTTTCCCGAAAATGCTTTTGTTTCTAGTGTACAGCATCTGCAGTTGTTTTGGATTTCATTTCCTTTAAACTTGCCCCCTCTCCCCTTAAATCTATGGCCTCTTGAATTTGACATTTTCACCTTGGAAAAAGTTTCAGATTATTCACTCTGTCTGAGCCTTTCAGATCACCCACAGCCACTGACTTTCCCAGGACAAAAATCCAAGTCTTTCCAACCTCTCCCAATCCAGGCAACATCCTGCTAAACCTGTTTTCACGCTGTCCAAAGCCTCCACATCCTCCTTTTTATGTGGTGATCAAAACAGCACACAATACTCCAAAGGTGGCCTAATGACATTTTTATATTCAGTCCCTGACAAAAGAAGGCAAGTATGCCTAACAGATCCTTCACCACTTTCAGGGAGCTGTGAACTTGCCCCTGAAGATCCCTGTGTGCATCAATGCTGCTGAGAGCCCTTCGGTTTAGTGAATACATTCCTTTTGCAATGACCCTCCCAAAATATATCACCTCACACTTGTCTGCATTAATATCTATCTTCGCATGGGTTTTCCAATTTATCTCTTTCTTGCTGTATCCTTTGACAATATTCTTCATGATTCACAACTTCATCAATTTGTACCATCTAGAAACTTGCTAATTAAATCGTTTACATTTCCATGCTAATCATTGATATACGTGACAGACAATAGATGTTCCATTTCTGATCCTTGTGGAAGAACACTGACCATAGAACTCCAGCCAGCAACATGCTGTGGAAGGAACATATTTCATTTAGTCAGTCAGTCGGAAAGCATTTCAGGTATTGGTGTGGCACTAGATGTTCCAAGATATTCACAATCCTGGTTAAAACACGCTGGCGATTTTCAGTTCTGAGTAGCTCCCTGGGGACTCCCCCAGAACCAAGTATAAAGCAGTAAACATGATCTCCTGCTGTGGAAGGACAACCTGTGTTGGTCTGAGCATGAACACAGAGCAGGTTTACCTTAATGATAATTTAACCCCTGAAGACAAATAACCAGAACAGGTTAAGCAAGTACAAAAAAAATGTGTAATGGCACAGAAAGGGGCCCATCAAATCCAAGCTGGCTCTCTGTAGCAGAATCCCTTATTGTCATTCTCCAACTGTCCCCAAAATCCTGAAAGTTTATTTCCCTCAGATCTGATATAATCGTATTTGTTAATCATTGATCATCTCTACTTGCACCACCATACTAGGCACCATGTTCTGCATATTTCCAGCTAATACAGTCAGCGGGAAACTTCCTCATCTAATCTTAAATTTTGAGCCATCACCTATCAAGTGCAATTTATTTTATTGTCTGCTCTATCTAGATGTGTTATAATCTTATCCATTTTAATCTATCAAGATATATTCAACTTGATTTCTTCAAAGAAAATAGCATTTTTTTTTCCAAATCAATCCAGTGACTGCATTTTCTTCATCAGTGCACCACACCAGTAAGTCTGTACTCCACACCATGAAGATCACTCAGATCCTTCCTGAGCAGGAATCTGTTGACCTGAATTAGATACAATGATTGACTGTGACCTAACCAGTCAATGAAATTGTTTAATGAAACCCAGGATCCCATATGTTTTGATCAAAACACTTTGATTATGTCCTCTCTCCTTTAAAGAATTGTACACTTTGTCCTCCCCCACTTCCCTCAGTCTCTACTCTTTGTGTCTGTGCTATCCAAATATATACTTCCTTTCTACATTGCTTCTCTCAAAATGTATCAACTCACTGTGCATTCGAAAAAATATTAACTCTTGCTCCACACATTGTACCTCCTGGAAAACAGAACAGTACAGCACCGGAATAATGGGCCCATCATTTGTGTGCAGACCATGATGCCATTCCAAACTAATTCCACCTTCTTGGACATGATCCATATCCCTGCCAACCCCTACCAGCTTATGTGCCTGCCCAAATGCTCTTAAGCATTGTGATTGTTTCTGCTTTTACCACCTCCCAGGAGAGTACATTCCAGTCACCTACCACCTTTTGCATAAGAAACTTGCCTGATATAACTCCCTTTAAACTTTCACATGTTGTTGGAAATGCTCAGCAGGTCTTGCAGCATCTGTGAAAATAAAAATCCGTTAATGTTTCGGGTCCTTCATCAGAAATGTGAACTCTGATTTCTCTTCACAGATGCTTCCAGACTTGTTGAGCATTTTCAGAAACTTCTGTTTTTGTTTCTGATTTACTGCATTTTCTGTTCTTTCGGTTTTAATTTTCTTTAAATTTCCCCTGTCCCCTGAAATCTATGGCCTCTAGAATTTGTCATTTCTATCTTGGAAAAGGATTCAGATTATAGAACATAGAACATAGAACAATAAAGTGCAGAACAGACCCTTCAGCCCTCAACGTTGCGCCGACCTGTGGATTTTTCTCAACTCGTCCCCCTACACTATCCCAAAATTATCCATGAGCTTAACTAAGGATTGTTTAAAACTCCCTAATGTGGCTGAGTTGACTACCTTAGCTGGTAGTGCATTCCACTCTCTCTGTGTAAAAAATTTGCCTCTAACATCTGTCTTAAATCAATCACCCCTCAATTTGTAGTTGTGCTCTCTCATACAAGCTGACGGCATCATCCTAGGAAAAAGACTTTCACTGTCTACCCAATCTAATCCTCTGATTATCTTATATGTCTCTATCAAATCCCCCCTTAGCCGCATTCTTTCCAATGACAACAGATCCAAGTCTCTCAGCCTTTCCTCATAAGACCTTCCCTCCAGACCAGGCACCATCCTGATAAATCTCCTCTGCACCTTTTCCAATGCTTCAACATCCTTTTTGTAATGGGGCGACCAGAACTGTACACAATATTAAAACTGTGGCCGCACCAGCATTTTGTATAGTTGCAGCATG
>NW_025211537.1:13899-15724 GCF_004010195.1 Chiloscyllium plagiosum
GAGATGCAATTTCTGTAGTAAACCATGGTTTACAAACTCTGTTTGTGCCAGTTGGGTCACCCCACAGCCATTGACTTTCCAAAGACAACAATCCAAGATTTTCCAACCTCTCCCAATCCAGGCAACATCCTGGTAAACCTGTTTCCACCTTCCCAAAAGCCTTCACATTCTACCTATAATATTTTGATCAAAACGGCACACAATACCCCAAAAGTGGCCTGATTATAGTTTTATATTCACTCTCCTGACAAAAGAAGTCAAGCCTGCCATTCACCTCCTTCACCACTTTCAGGGATCTTTCAGCTTGCAACTGAAGATCCCTCTGTATATCAGTGCTGCTCAGGGCCCTTCCGTTTATTGTATACATTCCTCTTGCGATGTGTCTTCCAAACCCCATCACCTCACACTTGTCTGAATTAAAATATATCTGCAATTTCTCCACAAAACTTTCTGACTCATCTCTTTCTTGCTGTATCCTTTGACATCATTCTTCACGATTCACAACTTCAACAGTTTGTGCCATCCTCAAACTTGCTAATTAAATCGTTTACATTTTCAAACTTTTCATTTATATACATTACAAGCAACAGATGTCTCAGTTCTGATTCTTGTGGAACAGCACTAGCCATAACCTCAAGCCAGCAACATGCCCCTGCACAACTGTTGCTGGGAGAAATATCAAAGAGGAGCCTTGAGTTCTGTGCTGAGCAGCATGACCAACGTGTATTCAGAGCTCCTTACTAATACATGATGGGAGAGGTCTCTCTCTGTCTCCCCCAGATAAGTCCAGCATTTTGATGTATTTACTTAGTACGTTCCAGTAATATCTTCCCCCTGACCTGAACCTCAGGGCTTGGAATGGTCAGCTCGGATATTTCCATGTTCCCTTTCCCAGTCTCGGATTCTCTCAGCTCATGCAGCTGCTTTGCCAGTTCTTACACAAATGGTTTAACCTTATCCTTGTCATTGCACATCTCCAGCCTGCCACGACCACATGTCTCTGCCCCCCCGCCCCCAACTACCATACCCTATGGCATCTGCATAGTCCATCCAGTCACTAATTCAAAGGGGGACAGCCCCGTCCGCCTTCCTGGGGTTGTCCACAATTTCATTAGGCTGGTGGGGAGTACGCTAACCCATCGCTGTCCTGTCTCTGAGAGAGCCTCAGTCAGACTAGCTTTCAGTGTCTGCGTCATTCCTTCTACTGTCCCAGAGCTCTGGGGGTGGCATGGGGGATGGAATTTCTGTTCAGTACCAAACAGGGCACATAGCTCTTTAGCTATGTTCCCTGTAACATTTTTCCCTTGGTCAGAATCTGCAGGGGAATGCTTCCACCCACTGAGTAAACCTATTTATTAAAACCCAGCATGACTTCCTTCCCAGGGATTGGGATGGGTGTGTGTGTAAAATACATCTGTAATTGTTCCCATGGGCCCCTGGGTCCCTGCTGCTGCCTCCATTTTATCCTGATAGCTTTCCCTGGCTCACACTGTGAACAGACTACACACCTTGGACAAAACCTTGCAGTATTTCTCCCTGTTCCAGGCAAGGATTGGAGTGGATCATCTGATATTGCATTTTATCCTCCCCAATATGGGCCAGCCCATGATATGTTTTTAATAATGTTTGTCTTATACAGTGTAGTGGCACTGCTGGATAATCCAGACTCTGTCGTGTCCTATTACTGCCCCACCCTTTTCCCATTCCTATTTCTCCTGTTGTGGGACTGTTTCTGGGAATATCTTTAAACCTCCTCTCTCACGTCTGAAGCTACGCCCATTGCCATCTCCTCAAATGTCTGCACTGTTTCAGTCAGCATTTCACT
>NW_025211537.1:15805-23224 GCF_004010195.1 Chiloscyllium plagiosum
TGGTGTGAGGTTTCTACTTTCCTGTGAGCTATAATCTTCATTATTGCTGCTTCACTGGGAAAGTTAGCTGCTTCCACAAACTCTCTGACCTGTTCTTCATGCTCTATGTGGCCCCCAGACAAGGTGATGTACCCTCACCGAGCCCAGGTCATCACTTGGTCATGAACTATACCAAAGACATGCTGTCTGTCTGTGTATATGCTGACTCCCTGACCCCTGGCTAATGTCAATGCTTCTGTCAGGGCTCGTGATGGTTCTGCCATTTCTGGGTAATTCTCCACAAAAGTCCTCCAATAATTAAACAATCCTAAAGTTTGCCTTATCCCCTTCACGGTGTGCGGGTGGATAGTTTTGAAATCATGGTCTTTCATTCCACTGGGATTGTCCCCCTCCCTTCCTGATTTGATCTCCCTGATGTGATGTCCCAGGTACATATCTCCCTACGTTCTCACGTTCTGTGGGTTAATTTTAAGGCCGGCCTGCCTGACCTGACCCAATACTCTGTGTAATATCCGGATATGTTCTTTCTCACCAACTGAGGTAATGAGGTGATGTTCAGATTAAATCAGCAAATTCCTAAACCATGTATCGGTGGGATATACTGGAATATTATGGGATCCCTGAGGTAACTGGATCCAGGTCTACTGCATCCCTCAAACAGTCAATACTAGCTTATTCTGCCGTTCCAGGACAACAGGAAACCCATTCACAATATGAAGGGCTGAGACTGTATCCTGTTGCAATTTTAATCCATTAAATAAAGTGGTGTGGTTCGCTACTGTAGGATACTCTTTAGTGGCGGATTTACTGAGGGAGATATACTCAATTGTGAGGTAGGATGAGCCGTTTGGCTTCTGTGAGTTAGTCTGGGATACTGTTGGTCTGACTATTCCCTACTTCTCTCAATCTGTTACTGTCACAATTATTGCCTCCTCAGCACCAGCTTTAATGGAATCCGGTTTGTGTGGAGAGTGAGAGCGCCCTCGATCTTTACAGGATCTACAGATAATAACCCACATTCCTGTTTGAGTTACCCGCACTGCTATTTGGGTCCGAGCTATAACTCCCCAGATTCTCTGATTGTTCAAGTTTCCCTGCAAGGTAACTACTCTGGAGATGTCGCCTCTCCTTTGCTTCCTGTCCCGGGCCTGGCCAGGTTGTTCCCATATTACAGTTTGTGTCTCGACATCAATAGTTGCTCTGAACTGTTCTAAAATGTCAACTCCCAGAATGGTCCCTTCCTCAGTTTCACACTCCCATATCTGAATATATTTTGCCATATCCATGATCTGCATGACAGGTTTATTTCATCCAGCTTCCTCGATTCCCTCTCCAACTGCTCTCATTTTAGTAATTGAGGGGTGAGGGGCAAATCCGTATCGGTAACTGATATAGATGCTCCTGTATTAATATTATGTTCTGCTGGTTCCCAAACAAAGCATCAATGAATATTCATGTACCTACGTGAACACATGCACACACACAATGTGAACATCTGTCTCCCTCTCTCTGCCTCCGTTCCTTGGCTATGTGCCCTTTCATGCTTCAAATGTAACATTGTGGGTCTGGTTACCCTCCCTGTACTGCAGCTATTTCCCTGTGTTTCTGAGTTTGCCTCAGCTCTCATGGCCCAATTCAGAATGTGGTTAGAATTATCTCCCACTGGCAGTCCCATGTTTATAATTACAGTTAAATGGTTCCCAGTTTAAAAACAACAAACTGACATCATCATCACAGGTTGGGGTTTGGTAATCCCCTGTGGTCCGTACATACTTCAGGTTTCCTCTCTGTATGATCCTCGATATTACCCTTGGTTCCCTGAGTCACCAAGGTTATTTTAGCCCATTCATCCTGTCCTCTCCCCAGTGTGTCCCTGTAATATCTGTAAATGCCTGGTGGCACTGATCGGCTGTGAACTGGGGGGAACCGGCTCACACCCTCACCCTCTCATTGCAGGGACAGGTTCTGCTGTACACATCGGGTCATCTTGGCCTAAAAGATTTTGGCCTGACACCATCATCGGTGAGACTGTACCTCAACTAATTCATCCATATTCTCCCAATAACGCCCATTATTACCATTTCTCTATCAGGCTGGGTATGAATTCACCAACACTTGTTGTTTAGCCGGGTAAATGGTTCAGGTTTAGTTTCTGTCAGTTCCCTTTCTTGCCCCCTCCTGTCTGTCCAAATTTGAGTTTTGATGCCCAGCGGTGCCATAGACACGGCCTTCTGGGCCTTGCAGTGCGGTGGGTGATCCCACCCATTGCCGTCCCTCTGTCCATACATGGGCGCTTTGTCATCGAACCTGTTCCAGTCAGTGTCACCATCCTCACTGCCTTCTGAGGAGAGTGGGAGACTCGGTACCTCCCCCACTGTTACTACCACCTGGCCCTTTGGCTTTCAGTCCTCATTTGTTCCTGTTTCCCATAATAAAATAACACATCCTGTCATTCCTGGAATAAAACAGAGCAAAATGTGAATTTGGTTTGACTTGAAACATTAATAATTTGATATTCACTTTACATATCTATAGAGGTGAAAATTCTACTGTGATTATTTAAGTAATTTTAACGTGATCATACAGTGAAAATAACTGATAATCAACGACAATGAATGAACTGAATAATATGTGATTATTTGTACAAATTCTTGCAATGTAAATTCAATTTTATTTAATACTTGTCACCTATTACACCATGGGCGTTGTTATTAGGGAATAAAGTAATGGAAGGATATCAGAGAAAATAAAAAAGACTTTAATTTTAGCTTCACTGCAAAAATGAACCAAACCAATATTTGGAAATATGGTTAAACTACATAACAAAGTTTCCAGTGTCATTATTAACATGAAAACTGCTTTAGTTTGCAAGTTGGTTTGTACTAAGAATAATTGGAAATGAATTGTCATTATGAATTGACCATTTAAAATATATTTTGAAGAGAATAGTCAGATATATTTTTTGGAGGAAATTAGGAAAGGAAATAAATATGTATACATTGGTACTAATAGTTTTAAAGTGTTTGGAAGTTGACTGGGATTATTTAATTGAGAGAGGCTGCATGATTATAAAGACTATTCATCTTTTTCATTGCATTGTAGGTTTCACTAGAATCTGTTGTGGTCTAAGTTCTTGTTGTGTGCAATGGACTGTCACGAATAGCTTAATTAACCTGTGAGTTTCAGATCAGGTTTCCTTTGTCTGTAAGTCAGTCTGTAAGTGCGCGACACATCTGCTTTTCTGAGGGAAAACAGAGACTCTTTTCAAAGGAAATAAGTGGCAGTTCAGTCTGAGAATGGTGGCTACCACCCACCATAAACTGGGAAGTGTTTTTCTGAAGGATTTCATTGTCTATCTATAAATCTAATGGTACCTGTGTTTATCAGTTTGTGGAGAATTCAGCACCTTTGTTTTGAGCTGTCCTTATACAAGCAGTTGGTTCATTAAATCTTTGCCAAGATTGTTGTTTACTTTCCCCTTTTACTGTGATTCTGCAGATTCGAATATTCTGAGAGTCAGTAATGTTCAGTAACTGAGCGTTGAATGATTTTGAATCTAACAGAGCAGTTTCCTTGTTTTCAGCTCATTATTCACTTTTTTTATTTCCTGGTTGTGTTGAATGTTCCAGAAACAGTCTGTGAGCAAGGTTTTCATTCACTTGTGTTGGAGTCAGAGACACCACGTGGTCCGTCAGTTTCAGGCCGATTGATCAGTTTGTCTGTCCGATGAGATGGTGGTCTCCTTCTCAGTTTCCGATGGCTCACATGAGCGTCAGTCCATCAGTTGCTGAAACCCTCCATGCAGCATTTGTTGCCTCTCACCGTAACTACTCCAATACAGTCCCAGCTTGTCTCCCACATTCTACCTCCATTCTACCTCCATGATCACTTCAGATTCTACTGTCTGTGTCCTTGCAGCAAGTTGTGTTAGACACCTACTTCAGTTTTAACCTGATCTATATTATGTTCAGGAAGATCATTTCCAAATTTGGTTCACTGCTTTTAAACCTACCCGGTCCTTCCCTGCGTAGTTCCACACCTCCCTGAGGTATCTGCATTTATCCAATTCCATCTGTGTGAGTGTTTCTTCTTTTATTCTCCTCCCTGTTGGCGGCTTTAGTTTCAGCTGCCTTGAACCCCTAAACTTGCATTCTCTTCCCCCATTTCCTTCAATTCTCCTCCATTCTATCAGCTCTCCTTAATTTCTACCAGTTTGATCAAGGTTTTGGTTTCCACCCTTAAAACCGTCCCTTTGTAGCTCGGTAACAGCCCCGTGGTATCGTTGCCGAAGTGTTAATCCAGAGACCCAAGAAATATTCTGGGGACCTTGATTGGAATCCCATCACCGCAGATGTGGAATTTGATTTCAATACAACTCTAGAATTATAAGCCTATTGATGAAATTATCTCAATTGTGGGGCTGTATCTGCGAAGGACTTTAAACTTTCCTTACTCGCTTCTGTAGCTACTGCCACTGCCACTTCCCCAAATGTCTGCCCTGTTTCAGTCAGTATTTTACCTGCCTTACCCACATACTCACTATGCCGTTGGTGTGGGGTTTCTACTTCCCCGTGAGCTCTAATCTTCATTATTGCCGTTTCACTGAGATAGTTAGCTGCTCCCACTAACTCTCTGACCTGTACTTCGTGCTCTATGTGGCCCCCAGACAGGGTGATATACCCTTACCGAGCACACTCCCTGATGTGATGTCCCAGGTACGTCTCTCCCTACCTTCCCACTCTCTGTGGGTTAATTTTAAGCCCAGCCTGCCTGACGTGACCCTACATTCTGTTTAATATCTGGATATGTTCTTTCTCACCAACTGAGGTAATGAGGTGTTGGTAAGATCAATGTGACTAACTCCATCAGCCATATATCGGTGGGATATCGTGCAATATTGTGGGATCCCTGAGGTAACTGGATCTAGGAGTACTGTTTTCCTCAAACAGTAAATGCCAGCCTATTCTGGGATTCCAGGTCCACAGGTATGGACCAGAACCCATTCACAATATAAAGGGCTGTGACTACATCCTGTTGCGATTTCAAACCATTAAATACAGTGGTGTGGTTTGCTAATGTAGGATACCCTTTAGTGGCGGATTTACTGAGGGAGGTATACTCAATAGTGAGGTGGGATGAGCCGTCCGGCTTCTGTGAGTTAGTCTAGGATACTGTCAGTCTGACTAAATCCTGCTTCTCTCAATCTGTCACTGTCACAATTACTGCCTCCTGGCCCCAGCTTTGATGGGATTCTGTTTGTGTGGGAAGTGAGAGGGCCCTCGATCTTTACAGGATCTACAGATAATAACCCAAATTTCTGTTTGAGTTCCCCACACTGCTTTTTGGGTCCTAGCTATAACTCCCCAGATTCCCTGATTGTTCAAGTCTCCCTGCAAGGTAACTACTCTGGAGATGTCACCTCTCCTTTGCTTCCTGTCCCGGGGCTGGCTAGGTTGTTCCCATATTACAGTTCGTGTCTCTACATCAATAGTTGTTCCTAACTGTTCTAAAGTGGCAACTCCCAGAATGGTTCCTTCCTCAGTTTCACTCTCCCATATCTGAATACATTTTGCCATAACCGTGGTCTGCGTTGGGAGAGGTTTATTTCATCCAGCTTCCTCGATTCCCTCTCCGACTGCTCTCATTTTATTAATTGAGGTGGTAAGGGGCAAATCCATATCGGTAACTGATATAGATGCTTCTTTTATTAATATTTGTTCTGCTGGTTCGCAAACACTGCATCAAAGAATATTCATGTGCCGAGGTGAACACATGCACACACAAAATGTGAACATCTATCTCCCTCTCTCTGCCTCCGTTCCTTGGCTATGTGCCCTTTCCTGCTTCACTTGTAACATTGCCAGTCTGGTTACCCTCCCTGTACTGCAGCTATTCCCCTGTGTTTCTGGGTTTGCCTCAGCTCTCATGGTCCAATTCAGAAGGAATTATAGTCACCCACTGGGAGTTCAATGTTTATAATTACAGTTAAATGGGGTCCCAGTTTAAATACATCAAACCGATTTCATCATCACAGGTTGGGTTCGGTAATCCCCCATGATCCTTACACACCTCAGGCTTCCACTTTCTATGATATTCTATATTACCCTTGGGTCCCTGAGTCACCAAGGTTACTTTTTCCCATTCAGCCTGTCCCCTCTCCAGTGCGTCCCTGCAATATCTGTAAATGTCTGGAGCCACTGATTGGCTGTGCATTTGGGGGAACCGGCTCACACCCCTCACGCTCTCATTGCAGGGACATATTCTACTGTACACGTCAGGGCATCTTGGCCTGAGAGATTTTGACCTGACACCATCATCAGTGAGACTGTGTACCTCAACTAATTCATCCATATTCTCCCAATAAGGCCCATTATTGCCATCTCTCATTCAGGCTGGATGTTCATTCACCAACATCTGGCGATCAGCTGGGTAAACGGTTCATGTTTGGTTTCTGTCAGTTCCCTTTGTTGCTCCCTACTGTCTGTCCAATTTTTAGCTTTGATGCCCAGCAATGCCATGGATACGGAATTCTGGGCCTTATGGGGCAGTGGGTGATCCCACCCATTGTCGTCCCACTGTCCATGGGCCTTATGGGGCAGTGGGTGATCCCACCCATTGTCGTCCCTCTGTCCATACATGGGTGGCACTTTGTCTTCCCCATTCCAGTCAGTGTCATCATCCTCACTGCCTTCTGAGGAGAACGGGGCTCTAGGTACCTCCCCCCCTGAAACTAACACCTGGCCCTTTGGCTTTAAGGCCTCACGTCTGAGAGTCACCACCTTCACTTGTTCCTGTTTCCCATAAAAATGTAACACATCCTGTCATTCCTGGAATAAAACAGAGCAAAATGTAAATTTGGTTTTACTTGAAAAGAATAATTTGACATTCACTCGACATATCTATAGAGGTGAAAATTGTACTGTGGTTATTTAAGTAAATTTAACGTGATCGTCAACGACAATGAATGAACTGAATAATATGTGATTATTTGTTCCAGTTCTTGCATTGAAAATTCAATTTTATTTAATACTTGTCATCCATCACACCATTGGGCATTGTTATTAGGGAATAAAGTAATGGAAGGCTATCAGAGGAAATAAATAGACTTCAATTTTAGCTTCAATAATGAACCAAAACAATATTTGGAAATATGGATAAACTACATAACAAAGTTTCCAGTGTCATTATTGACACGAAAACTATTTTAGTTTGCAAGTTGTTTTGTTCTGAGAATAATTGGAAATGAATTGTGATTATGAATTGACAATTTAAAATATATTTTGATGAGAATAGTCAGATATATTTTTTGGAGGAAATTAGGAAAGTAAATAAATATGTATACATTGATATTAATAGTTTTAAAATGTTTAGAAGTTGACTGGGATGATTTGATTGAGAGAGGCTGCATGATTATAAAGA
>NW_025211537.1:23240-23643 GCF_004010195.1 Chiloscyllium plagiosum
AGTCTGTAAGTGCGCGACACACCTGCATTTCTGAGGGGAAACAGAGACTCTTTTCAAATGAAATAAGTGGCAGTTCAGTCTGAGAATGGTTTCTACCACACACCATGCACAGGAAAGTGTTTTTCTAAAGAATTCCAATCTCTATCTATAAATCTGATGGTATCTGTGTTTGTCAGTTTGTGGAGGATTTAGCCCCTTTGTGCTGAGCTGTTTTTATACAAGCAGTTGGTTCATTATGTCTTTGCCAAGAATGTTGTTTACTTTCCCCTTTTACTGTGATTCTGCAGGTTAGAATATTCTGAGAGTCAATAATGTTCAATAACTGAACATTGAATGGTTTTGACTCTAACAGAGCAGTTGCCTTATTTAAAGCTAATTATTCACTTTCCATTTCCTGGTTGTG
>NW_025211538.1:0-3011 GCF_004010195.1 Chiloscyllium plagiosum
GAGGTCACTACCCTGAAGAAGTCCTGAAGAGATGTCCTGAGATGACTGACCTCCAACAAGCACAACCATTTTCCTGCGTGCCAGGTATGACTCCTGCCACCAGAGAGTTTGCCCCCGATACCCATTGATACTAGTTTTGCCAGGGCTCCTTGATGCCACACTCGGTCGAATGCACCCTTGATGTCAAGGGCTGTCCCTCTCCCCTCCCCTCTGGAGTTCAGCTCTTTTGTCCATGTTTGAACCAAGGCTGTAATGAGGTCAGGAGCTGACTGACCCTGGTGGAACTCAAAATGGGCATCACTGAGCAGGCTATTGCTGAGCAGGTGCTGCTTGATAGCACTGTTGGTGACACCTTCCATCACTTTCCTGATGATCGAGAGTAGACTGATTAGATTAGATTAGATTACATTACAGTGTGGAAACAGGCCCTTTGGCCCAATAAGTCCACACCGACCCGCCGAAGCGCAACCCACCCATACCCCTACATTTACCCCTTACCTAACACTACGGGCAATTTAGCATGGCCAATTCACCTGACCTGCACATCTTTGGACTGTGGGAGGAAACCGGAGCACCCGGAGGAAACCCACGCAGACACTGGGAGAACGTGCAAACTCCACACAGTCAGTCGCCTGAGGTGGGAATTGAACCTGGGTCTCGGGCGCTGTGAGGCAGCACTGCTAACCACTGTGGGGTGGTAATTAGCCAGGTTGGATTTGTCCTAGTTTTTATGTCCAAGACACACTTAGGCAATTATCCACATTGTCGGGTAGATGATAGTGCTGTAGCTGTACTGGAACAGTTTCACAAGGCGGGGTGGCAATTTCTGGAGCACAAGTCTTCAGCACTATTGCTGGAATTTTGACAGGACCCATAGCCTTCGCAGTATCCAGGGTCTCCAACCATTTCTGGATATCACGTGGAGTGAATTGAGTTAGCTGAAGACTGGTATCTGTAATGCTGGGGACCACTGGAGGAGGTCGAGATGGATTATCCTCTCGGCACTTCTGGCTGAAGATTGCTGCAAAAGCCTTATATTTTGCAGTGATGTGCTGGGCTCCTCCATCATTGAGGATTGGGATATTTGTGGAGCCTCCTCCTCCACTGAGTCGTTTAATCGCCCAAAACCATTTGCGACTGGATGTGGCAGGAGTGCAGAGCTTAGATCTGATCTGTTGGTTGTGGGATTGCTTAGCTCTGCAGTCACTTGCTGCTTTTGCTGTTTGGCACGCAAGTAGTCCTGATTCATGGCTTCACTAGATTGACGTCTCATCATAAGGAATGCTTGGTGCTGCTCCTGCCACGCCCTCCTGCCCTCTCCATTGAACCAGTGTTGATCCCCTGGCTTGATGGTAATAGTTGTGTGGGGGATATGCCGGGCCATGAGTGCTGGAGTACATTTCTGCTGCTGCTGATGGCCCACAGTGCCTCATGGATGCCCAGTCTTGACTTGCTAGATCTGTCTCATTTAGCACTGTGATTTTGTTGTTTACTGAAGGAGGATGTACAACGATGTAAAATGCAGATTTGTAAACCTGATCTCTGCAGCTGGGAAGGTCCTGCATTTATTAGAGAGCAAGTGATTATTTGGCAAGAAGAAAAAGATTCTCAGATTCAACAGAGGCAGCACACAATTGTGATGAAAAGAAAGCTGAGATGTTACTGACAGAGTTGACGTAGTGAAGCAGTGGATGTGGTGAATTTGGATTACGAGAAGGATTTTGATAACATGCCTCACGGGAAACAAAATGAATGTGCACGGGATTGCTGGTAATATACCACATTGCATTAAGTTTAGTGTCACAGACATAATGGGAACATTGCACTGGGAATCAAGATACACTCATCCACAAGACACCTCAAATATGAAATATTTACAGAGTCTCAATATGTCACTGATCTCCAGCGAAGGTAATGAACTCATTTCCCAGAATAACAATTATCCTCTTCCCACTCTCTGCATAAAGAACCTGCCTCTGACATCAGTCTTAAATCTATCACCCCTCAATTTGTAGTTATGCCCCCTCGTACAAGCTGATGTCATCATCCGAGGAAAAAGACTTTCACTGTCTACGCTATCTAATCCTCTGATCATCTTGTATGTCTCTATCAAATCCCCTTTTAGCCTTCTTTCCAAACCCACGTGTCTCAACCTTTCCTCACAAGACCTTCCCTCCAGACCAGGCAACATCCTGGTAAATCTTCTCTGCACGTTTTCCAATCTTCCACATACTTCCCGAAATATGGCGAGCAGAACTGTACACAATATTCCATGTGTGGCCGCATTAGCGTTTTGTATAGTTGCAGCATCATATTGCAGCTCCGGAACACAATCCCGCTACCAATGAAACTTAACACAGTGTATGCATTCTTAACAACACTATTAACGTTGGTGGCAACATTCAGGGATCTATGTATATGGACTCCAAGATCCCTCTGCACTTCCAAATTACCAAGAATCTTTCTATTGACCCAATACTCTGCCTTCCTGCTATTCTTCCCAACCTTACATTTTGCTGCATTGAATTTCATTTGCCACCTCTCAGCCCAATTCAGCAGTTTATCCAAGTCCCTCTGCAACCTGTAACATTCTTCCAAACTGTCCACTACTCCATCGACTTCAGTGTCATCTGCAAATTTACTAATCAATCCACCTATGCCTGCGTCTAAGTCATTTATAGAAATGACAAACAGCAGTGGTCCCAAAAGCAGATCCTGGTGGCACACCACTAGTAACCAGACTCCAGGCTGAATATTTTCCATCAACCACCACTCGCTGCCTTCTTTCAGAAAGCCAGTTTCTAATCCAAACTGCTAAATCACCCTCAATCCCATGCCTCTGCATTTTCTCCAACAGCCTACCACATGGAACCTTATCAAAGGCTTTACTGAAGTCCATGTATACCACATCAACTGCCCTACCCTCATCTACATGCTTGGTCACCTTCTCAAAAAAACTCAAACCTCATTGAGACATGACCTGCCCTTGACAAAATCATGTTGACTATCTG
>NW_025211538.1:9404-10805 GCF_004010195.1 Chiloscyllium plagiosum
TGTTGCTGTGATGGTGGATATGTGTGTCAGAGTGTTGCTGTGATGGTGGATATGTGTGTCAGAGTGTTGCTGTGATGGTGGATATGTGTGTCAGAGTGTTGCTGTGATGGTGGATATGTGTGTCAGAGTGTTGCTGTGATGGTGGATATGTGTGTCAGAGTGTTGCTGTGATGGTGGATATGTGTGTCAGAGTGTTGCTGTGATGGTGGATATGTGTGTCAGAGTGTTGCTGTGATGGTGGATATGTGTGTCAGAGTGTTGCTGTGATGGTGGATATGTGTGTCAGAGTGTTGCTGTGATGGTGGATATGTGTGTCAGAGTGTTGCTGTGATGGTGAATGTATGTGTCAGTGTGTCGCTGTGATGGTGAATATGTGTGTCAGAGTGTTGCTATGATGGTGAATATGTGTGTCGCAGTGTCGCTGTGATGGTGGATATGTGTGTCAGAGTGTTGCTGTGATAGTGAACACTAGTGTCAGAGTATTGCAGTAATGGTGAATGTTAGTGTCAGAGTGTTTCAGTGATGGTGAATATTAGTGTCAGTGTTTCAGTGATGGTGAATGTTAGTGTCAGAGTGTTTCAGTGATGGTGAATATGAGTGTCAGAGTGTTGCTGTGATGGTGAATATTAGTGTCAGAGTATTGCAGTAATGGTGAATGTTAGTATCAGAGTATTGCTGTGATAGTGAATATTAGTGTCAGAGTGTTGCTGTGATGGTGTACATTAGTGTCAGAGTGTTGCGTGATGGTGAATATTAGTGTCAGAGTATTGCTGTGATGGTGAATATTTGTGTCAGAGTATTACTGTGATGGTGAATATTAGTGTCAGGCTTTTACTGTGATTGTGAATATTAGTGTCAGGCTTTTACTATGTAGGTGAATACATATGTCATGTTTTTGCTGTGATAGTAAATATTTTTGTCATAATGTTGCTGTGCTTTTGAATATTTGTGTCAGATCCTTGATGTAATGGTGAATAATTATTTCAGTTTGGAGACACAATGATGAATGTTTGTGCCAGAGTTGTGCTGTACTGGTGAATGTTTGTGTCATGTTTTTGCCATGGTGGTGTTTATTAGTGTCTGATGAGATAGGGAGTATTTGTGTCAAGGCACTGCTATCATGGTGAGTATTTGTGTCAATGAGTTACTGTGATTACGAACACTTGTGCCAGATTGTTGCAGTGATGGTGAATATTAGTGTCAGACTGTTGCAGTGATGGTAAATATTGGTGTCAGAGTATTGCAGTGATGGTGAATATTGGCTTTAGTGTATTACCGTGATGGTGAATATTAGTGTCAGACTGTTGCAGTGATGGTAAATATTAGTGTCAGAGTGTTGCTGTGATGGTGAATATATGTGTCAGTGTGTCGCTGTGATGGTGAATATGTGTGTCAGCGTGT
>NW_025211538.1:11379-23654 GCF_004010195.1 Chiloscyllium plagiosum
GTGTCAGAGTGTTGCTGTGATGGTGGATATATGTGTCAGAGGTTGCTGTGATGGTGAATATGTTTGTCAGCATGTTGCTGTGATGGTGGATATGTGTGTCAGAGTGTTGCTGTGATGGTGAACACTAGTGTCAGAGTATTGCAGTAATGGTGAATGTTAGTGTCAGAGTGTTTCAGTGATGGTGAATATTAGTGTCAGTGTTTCAGTGATGGTGAATATTTGTGTCAGCGAGTTACTGTGATGGTGAATATTTGCGTCAAAGTGTTGCTGTAATGGTGAATATGTGTGTTAGAGTATTGTTGTGATAGTGAATACTTGTGTCAAAATGTTACTCTGATGGTGAATGTTAGTGTCAAATTGTTGCAGTGATGGTTAATACTTGTGTGACAATACCGCTGTGGTGGTCAATATCTGGATTGACTTTGTACTGAGATGGTGAATGTTAGTGTCAAAAGGTTGCTGTGATTGTGAATATTTGTTTCAGACTGATGCAATGATGTTCAATATTTGCATCTCAGTCTTGCTGTGATCATGAATATTTGTGTCACAGTATTTCTGTGGTGGTGAATATTTTGTCAGACTGTTGCTGTGACGGTGAATACTCGTGTGAAAATCTTGCTGTACTAGTGAACATTTACCTCGGGATGTTGCTGTAATGGTGAATATTAGTTTCAGAGTGTTGCTGTGATAGTGAATATGTGTGTTGTAGTATTGCTGTCATGCTGAATATTGCTGTCAGACTGTTGCTACAATGGTGAATATTTGTGTCGCAGTTTCGCTGAGATAGTGAAGATTTGTGGCAGACTGTTGCTGAGATGGTGAATCATTGTCTCTGAGTATTGCTGTGATAATGAATATTTTGTCACAGTATATCTATGATACAGAATATTTGTATCAAGTTGTTGCTCTGAAGGTGAATATTTGTCTCATTGTGATGCTATAATGGTGAATATCTGTGTCATTGTGTTGCTGAGGTGGTGAATATTTGTGACAGGGTACTGCTGCAATGGTGAATATTCATGTTAATCTGTTACTGAGATTGCGAATATGTGTGTTAGAGTGTTGCTGTTATGGTGAATATTTGTGCCAGAGTGGTGCTGTGATGGTGAATATTAGTGTCACGGTGACACTGCGTTAATGTCAGAGTGACACTATGATCGTGAATATTGTGTCAGAGTGGTGCTGTAGTGAATATTAGTGTCAGAGTGGCGCTGTGATGGTGAATCTGTGTGTCAGTGTGTTACCGTGATGGTGAATATTTGTGTTGGCATTTTGCTGTGATGGTGAGCGTCTATAATCAGATTGTTGCCATGATAGTGAATATTTGTGTCACGGAATTACTGTGATGGTGAATATTACAGTCAGAGTGTTGCTGTGATAGTGTGTCTGAGTTTTGATCTCATGCTGTATATTGGTGTCTGACTGTTGCTACAATGGTGAATATTTGTGTACAGTATCGCTTTGACGGTGAATATTTGTGCTAGGTTGTTACAGTGATGGTGAATATTAGTGTTAGAGTTTTGCTGTGATGGTGAATATTTGTGCTGGGTTGTTACAGTAATGGTGAATATTAGTGCTAGAGTATTGATGTGATAGGGAGTGTTTGTGTCAAGGCATTGTTGGCCAGTTGGATATTTGTGTCAGTGAGTTACTGTGATATGAATTTGTGTGTCAGGCTGTTGCTATGATACTAAATACCTGTATCAGACTCTTGCAGTGATGCTGATTATTGGTGTCAGAATGTTGTTGTGATGGTGTATAATTGTGTCAGTGCTGTTGTGATTGTGAATCATTGTCTCAGTGATGGTGAAAATTTGTGTCAGGGTCTTGTTGTGATGGTGATTATTATAGTCAGAGTGTTGCTGTAATGATGAATAAGTGGGTCAGAGAATTGCTGTGATTGTGAATACTTGTGAACATTAGTGTCAGACTGTTGCAGTAATGCTTAATATTTGTGTCACAATATCACTGTGGTGGTCAATATTTATATTGGCTTTGGACTGAGATGGTGAATATTAGTGTCAAAAGGTTGCTGTGATGGTGAATATTTGTGTCGGGTTGTTGCTATGATAGTGAATTGTTGTGTAAAACTGTTGCTGTATTTGAGAATAATAGTGTCAGTGTGTGTGCTGTGATGGTGAATACTTGTATTGAGTTGTTGCTGTGATGTTGAAGATTTGTGTCAAGTTATTGCTGTGATTGTGAATACTAGTGTCAGAGTATTGCTGTGAAGGTGAGTACTTTAGCAGAGAGTTGCTCTGATGGTGATTAGTTGTATCAGAGTGTTACTGTGGTAGTGAATTTGTATGTCAGGGTGTTGCTGTGATGGTGAATCTTTTGTGTCAGGGTGTTGCTGTGATGATGAATTTGTGTATAAGAGTATTGTTGTGATGGTGAAAATTCGTGTCTGATGTTTGCTGTGAAGATGAGAACTTGTGTCACCGTATTGCTGTGATGGTGTATATTTATGTTGGCTTGTCATTGAGATGGTGAATATTAGTGTACCAAGTGTTGTATAATTGTGTCAGTAATGGTGTGATTGTGAATCATTGTATCAGTGATGGTGAATTTTTGTGTCAGGGTCTTGCTGTGATGGTGATTATTATAGTCAGAGTGTTGCTGTAATGATGAATAAGTAGGTCAGAGAATTGGTGTGATTGTGAATACTTGTGAACATTAGTGTCAGACTGTTGCAGTGATGGTTAATATTTGTGTCACAATATCGCTGTGGTGGTCAATATTTATACTGCTTTGTACTGAGATGGTGAATGTTAGTGTCAGTGAGTTAATGTGATGGTGAATATTTGTGTCAGATTGTTGCTATGATGGTGAATTGTGTCAGAGTGTTGCTGTGATGGTGAATACTTGTGCCAAAATGTTACTCTGATGGCGAATATTAGTGTCAGACTGTTGCAGTGATGGTGAATGTTTATGTCACAGTATTGCTGTGGTGGTCAATATTTGTATTGGCTTTGTACTGAGATGGTGAATATTTGTGTCAGTGTGTTAATGTGATGGTGAATATTGGTGTCAGATTGTTGCTATGATAGTCAATATTTGTGTCAGGGCATTGCTGTGATAGTGATGATTTGTGTCACATGATATCAGTGCTGGTGAATATTTGTATCAATGTGTTGCAGGGATGGTGAATCTTTGTGTCAGAGTGGTGCTGTGGTACTGAATATCTATGTCAGATTCTTGCAGTGATGGTGAATGTGTGGGTCAGAGTATTGTTGTGATAGTGAGTATTGGTGTCAAAATGTCACTCTGATGGTGAATATTTGTATCATGTTGTTACTGTGATAGTGAATATTAGTGTCAGAGTCTTGCTGTGATGGGGAGTATTTGTGTCAAGGCATTGTTGGTCTGGTAAATATTTGTGTCAGTGAGTTACTGTGATGATGAATATGTGTGTCAGAGTATTGCAGCGATGATACATTTGTGTGTCAGAGCAATGCTGCGATTATGAATATTTGTGTCAGAACATTGCTGTGATAGTGAAGATTTGTGTCACAGTATATCTGTGATGGTGAGTATTTGTATGAATATGTTGTTGTGTTGGTGAATATTAGTGTCAGAGCATTGCTGTAATGGTGTCAAGTCATTATTGGCCTGTTGAATATCTGTGTCAGTGAGTTACTGTGATGATGAATATGTGTGTCAGAGTGTTGCTGTCATAGTGAATTTTTGTGTCATCTTGCTGTGATAGAGAATAGTTGTGTCAGAGTGTTGCTGTGAGACTGAATATTTGTATCAGATTCTTGCTGTGATGGTGAATATTGGTGTCAGTGAGTTGCCGTGATGATGAATATGCTGTGATGGTGTACAATTGTGTCAGTGCTGCTGTGACTGTGAATCATTCTATCAGTAATGGTGACTGTTGTAGTCAGAATGTTGGTATAAAGGTGACTGTAATCGTCAGAGTGTTGCTGTGATGGTGAATATGTGGGTCAGAGTATTGGGTGTGATAGTGAATACTTATGTCAAAGTGTTACTCTGATGGTGATGTTAGTGTCAGACTGTTGCAGTGACAGTTAACTTTTGTCACAGTATCGCTGTGGTGGTCAATATTTGTATTGACTTTGTACTGAGATGGTGATGTTAGTGTCAAAAGGTTGCTGTAATGGTGAATATTTGTTTCAGACTGTTGCAATGATGTTGAATATTTGCATCTCAGTCTTGCTGTGATCGTGAATATTTGTGTCAGTCTTGCTATGATTGTGACTATTCACACCAGGGTGTTGTTGTGATAGTGAATATTTGTATCACGGTATTTCTGTGATGGTGAATATTTATGTCAGACTGTTGCTGTAATGGTGAA
This sequence comes from Chiloscyllium plagiosum, assembly GCF_004010195.1. Classification (NCBI taxonomy): domain Eukaryota; kingdom Metazoa; phylum Chordata; class Chondrichthyes; order Orectolobiformes; family Hemiscylliidae; genus Chiloscyllium; species Chiloscyllium plagiosum. Next base: position 15,701 of record NW_025211538.1, read on the forward strand.
TATTTATGCCAGGATGTTGCTGTGATGGTGAATATTTATGCCAGGATGTTGCTGTGATGGTGAATATTTGTGCCAGGTGCTGCTGTGATGGTGAATATATGCGTCAGAGTATTGCTGTCATGCTGAATATTGGTGTCAGACTGTTGCTTAGATGGTGAATCATTGTCTCTGAGTATTGCTGTGATAGTGAATAATTTTGTCACAGTATATCTGTGATGGTGAAATGCGTCAGAGTATTGCTGTCATGCTGAATATTGGTGTCAGACTGTTGCTACAATGGTGAATATTTGTGTCATAGTATCGCTGAGATAGTGAATATTTGTGTCAGACTATTGCTTAGATGGTGAATCATTGTCTCTGAGTATTGCTGTGATAGTGAATAATTTTGTCACAGTATATCTGTGATGGTGAACATTTGTATCAAGTTGTTGCTCTGAAGGTGAATATCTGTGTCATCATGTTGCTGAGGTGGTGAATATTTGTGACAAGGTACTGCCGCGATGGTGAGTATTCTTGTTACTGTGTTGCTGAGATTGTGAATATGTGTGTTAGAGTGATGGTGTGATGGTGAATATTAGTGTCAGGGTAACACTGCATTGTGAATATTAGTGTCAGATTGGTACTGTGATGGTGAATATTAGTGTCAGGGTAACTCTGTGTTGTGAATATTAGTGTCAGAATGGTGCTGTGATAGTGAATATTAGTGTCAGAGTGACAGTGTGATGGTGACTATTTGTGTCGGCGTTTTGCTGTGATGGTGAACATTTGTAATCAGGTTGTTGCCATGATAGGAATATTTGTGGCACAGAATTACTGTGATGGTGAATATTACAGTCAGAGTGTTGCTGTGAAGGTGACTATATGTGTCGGAGTATTGCTGTCATGCTGAATATCAGTGTCAAACTGTTGCTACTATGGTGAATATTTGTGTCACAGTATCGCTTTGATGGTGCATATCTGTGATGGCCTGTTACTGTGATGGTGATTATTAGTGTCAGAGTATTGCTGTGATGGGGAGTATTTGTGTCAAGGCATTGCTGGTCTGGTGTCAGTCAGTTACTGTGATGATGCATTTTTGTGTCAGAGTGTTGCTGCGGTGGTGAATATGTGTGTCAGAGCATTGCCGTGATCGTGAAGATTTGTGTCACAGTATATTTGTAATGGTTAATATTTGTATGAAGATGTTGTGATGGTGAATGTTTGTGTCAGTGTTGCTGTAATGGTGTATAATTGTGTCAGTGCTAGTATGAGTGTGAATCATTGTATCAGTGATAGTAAATATTTGTGTCAGAGTGTTTCTGTGATGGTGACTATTATAGTCAGAGTGTTGCTGTAATGGTGAATGTGTGGGTCAGAGTATTGCTGTGATAGTGAGTATTGGTGTCAAAATATTTCTCTGATGGTGAATATCTGTATCAAGTTGTTGCTGTGATTGTGAATATTAGTGTCAGAGTATTGCAGTGCTGATGAATATGTGTGTCAGAGTATTGCAGTGATGGTGAATATTAGTGTCAAGGTGTTGGTGGTGTTGGTGTCAAGGCATTGAATATTTGTGTCAGTGAGTTACTGTGATGATGGATATTGTATCAGAGTGTTGCTATGATCCTGAATATTTGTATCAGATTCTTGGTGTGATGGTCAATATTTGTGTCAGAGTGTTGCTGTAATGGTGACTATTATCGTCAGAGTGTTGCTGTAATAGTGAATACGTGTGTCAGAGTATTGCTGTGATGCTGAATATTAGTGTCAAAAAGTTACTCTGATGGTGAGTATTAGTGTCAGACTGTTGCAGTGATGGTTTGTGTCATGGTATCACTTTGGTGGTTAATATTTGTATTGGCTTTGTACTGATATGGTGAATATCAGAGTCAAAAGCTTGCTGTGATGGTGAATATTTACATCAAGATGTTGCTGTGATGGTGAATATGTGTGTCCAGTTGTTGCTGTGTTAATGAATATTGCATCACAGTGTGACTGTGATGGTGAATATCAGTGTCAGACTGTTGCTACGATGGTGAATATTTGTGTTGGCTTGTTTCTGAGATGGTGAATATTTGTGTCAGTGTTACTGTGATGATGTACAGTTGTGTCAGTGCTGGTGTGATAATGAATCATTGTATCAGTGTGTGTTGCTATGATGGTGAATATTTGTATCAAGTTGTTACTGTGATTGTGAATGTTATGTCAGAGTATTGCGATGATGGTGAGTACTTGTATCAAAGTGTTGCTCTGATGGTGATTATTTGTGTCAGAGTGTTGTGGTGATGGTGAATATGTGTTTCAGGGTGATGCTGTGATGGTGAATATTTGGGTCAGTGAGTTACTGTGATGGTGAATGTGTGTGTCAGAGTGTTGCTGTTATCATGAACATTTCTGTCATAGTCTATCTGTGATGGTGAATATTTGTATAAAGTCGTTGCTCTGATGGTGAATATTTGTCTCATTATGTTGCTATGTTGGTAAATATCTGTGTCATTGTGTTGCTGAGATGGTGAATATTAGTGTCAAAAAGTTGCTGTCATGGTGAATATTTGTGCCAGAGTCTTGCTGTGATGGTGAATATTAGTGTCAGAATATTGCTGTGATTGTGAATTAGTGTTAGAGCTTTGCTGTGATAGTGAAGATTGGTGTCACAGTATATCAGTGATTGTGAATATTTGTATCATGTTGTTGCTGTGATGATGAATGTGTGTGTCAGAGTATTGGAGTGATGGTGAACATATGTATCGGGGTATTGCAGTGATGGTGAACATATGTATTGGGGTATTGCTGTGATGGTGAATATTTGTTGTCAAGTTGATTCTGTGATGGTGAATATTTGTGTCAGACTATTGCTATGATGATAGCTATTACAGTCAGAGTGTTGCTGTGATTGTGAATATGTGTTTCAGAGTGATGCTGTGATGGTGAATATTTTAATCAGTGAGTTACTGTGACAGTGAATATGTGAGTCAGAGTGTTGATGTGATAGTGAATACTTGTGTCAAAATGTTGCTCTGATGGTGAATATTAGTGTCAGACTGTTGCAGTGATGGTTAATACTTGTGTTACAATACCGCTGTGGTGGTCAATATTTGTATTGACTTTGTACTGAGATGGTGAATGTTAGTGTTAAAAGGTTGCTGTAATGGTGAATATTTGTGTCAGAGTGTTGCTGTGATGGTGAATATTTGTGTCAGTGAGTTACAGTAGTGGTCAATATGTGTGGCAGAGTATTGCTGTGATGGTGAATATCAGTGTCAGACTGTTGCTACGATGGTGAATATTTGTGTTGGCTTGTTTCTGAGATGGTGAATATTTGTGTCAGTGTTACTGTGATGATGTACAGTTGTGTCAGTGCTGGTGTGATTATGAATCATTGTAATAGTGTGTGTTGCTGTGATGGTGAATACTTGTATCAAATTGTTGCTGTGATTGTGATTGTTAGTGTCAGAGTATTACAATGATGGTGAGTACGTGTATCAGAGTGTTGCTCTGATGGTGAATATTTGTGTCAGAGTGTTGCTGTGATAGTGAATACTCTGAACACCTCTGAACTGACAGCCAGACTACTGCGACCACTAGGACTTATAACAGCACACAAACCAACAGCCACACTCAGACAACAACTCACCAGAACGAAGGACCCGATACCCAGCATGAGCAAAACTAATGTAGTGTACAAAATCCCATGCAAGGACTGCACAAAACACTATATAGGACAAACAGGAAGACAACTAACGAGGCCGTCTGCGTGTGTGGCTACTAGGATATACCGGCCACTGCAGCGGATAGCTGAAACTGACAACCGGAAGCGGCAGGGAGAGGCCACTATAAATGCCGGAGGAAACACCACAGAAGCGCTTCACAGGAGGCTCCCAAGCACTGAGGATGTCACCTAGACAGGGGACGAAACGTTTGCAACAAAAACTTCCAGCTCGGCGAACAGAACCACAGCAGTGAATACTTGTTGCTGTGATGTTGAATATTTGTGTCAAGTTGTTGCTGTGATTGTGAATGGTAGTGTCAGAGTATTGCGGTGATGTTGAGTACTTGCATCAGAGAGTGCTCTGGTGAATCATCTCTGAATGTTGCTGTGATGGTGAATATTTCTGTCACAGTATATCTGTGATGGTTAACATTTGTATCAAGTTGTTGCTCTGAAGGTGAATATTTGCCTCATTGTGTTGCTCTGATGGTAAATATCTGTGTCATTGTGTTGCTCTGATGGTAAATATCTGTGTCATTGTGTTGCTGAGGTGGTGAATATTTGTGACAAGGTACTGCTGCAATGGTGAATATTAGTGTCAGAGTGGTGCTGTGATGCTGAATCTGTGTGTCAGTGTGTTACTGTGATGGTGAATATTTGTGTCGGCATTTTGCTGTGATGGTGAACATTTGTAATCAGATTGTAGCTATGATAGTGAATATTTGTGACACAGTATTACTGTGATTGTGAATATTGCAGTCAGAGTGTTGCTGTGATGGTGAATGTGTGTGACAGAGCTTTGCTCTGATGCTGAATATCAGTGTCAGACTGTTGCTGTGAATATCTGTGTACAATATTGCTATGATGGGGAGTATATGTGCTGGGTTGTTAATGTGATGGTGAATATTAGTGTCAGAATATTGTTGTGATGGTGAATATTAGTGTCAGAATATTGCTGCGATGGGGAGTATTTGTGTCAAGACATTGCTCTTCTGGTGTCAGTGAGTTACTGTGATGATGAATTTATGCTGCTATGGTGAATATTTATGTCAGAGTGTTGCTGTGATAGTGAACATTTGTGTAAGACTGTTGCTGTGATTGTGAATATGTGTGTCAGAGTGTTGCTGAGGTGGTGAATAATTACGTCAGGATGTTGCTGTGATGGTGGATACTTGTGTCACAGTATCATTGTGATGGTGAATAGTTGTGCTGGATTGTTACAGAGATGGTGAGTATTAGTGTCAGAGTGTTGTTGTAATGATGTACAATTGCGTCAGTGCTGGTGTGTCTGAATGATTGGATCAGTTTGTTGCTGTGATGGTGAATACGTGTAGCAAGTTGATGCTGTGATGTTGAATGTTAGTGTCAGAGTATTGCTGTGACTGTGAATACTTGTATCAGTGTGTTGTTCTGTTGGTGAATATTTGTGCCAGATTGTTGCTGTGGCGATAAATATTTTATGTCAGAGTCTTGCTGTGATTGTGAATATTTGTGTCACGGTGTTGATGTGATAATGAATAGCTGTTTAAGGCTTTTGCTGTGATGATGAATATGTCTGTCAGAGTGTTTCTATGATGGTGACTATTTGTGCCACTGTATAGCTGTGATAGTGAATATTTGTGTCAGAATATTGGTGTGATGGTGACTATTATAGTCAGAGTGTTGCTCTCATGGTGAATATGTGCTTCAGTGTGGTGCTGTCATGGTAAATATTTGTGTCAAGTTGTTGCTGTGATGGATGAATATTTGTGTTAGAATGATCCTGTGCTGGTGAATTTGTGTGTCAGAATATTGCCGTGATGGTGAATATTTGTGTCAGCGTGTTGCAATAATGGTGAATATTTGTATCAGGGTATTGCCGCAATAGTGATTAATAGTGTAATTAGTGTGATAGTGACTAGTATAGTCAGAGTGTTGTCGTGACAGTGAATATATATGTCAGAGTCTTGCTGTGATGGTGACTATATGTGTCAGAGTGATGCTATGATGGTGAATATGTGTGTCAGACTGTTGCAGTAATTGTGAGTATGTGTGTCACTGTGTTGCTATGATAGTGAATATTTGTGTCAGAGTATTGCTGTGTGGGTGACTATATGTGTCAGAGTGGTGCTGTCATGGTGAACATGTGTGTCACTGTGTTGCTGTACTAGCAATTATTAGTGTCAGAGTGTTGCTCTGATGGAGAATAAGTGTGTCAGAGTGTGCAGTAATGGTGTGTATGTGTGTCAGAATGTTGCTGTGATGGAGAATGTGTGTGTTACTGTGTTGCTGTTCTGGCAATTATTAGAGTCAGAGTGTTGCTCTGCTGATGAATTATGTGTGTCAGAGAGTTGCTGTAATGGTGAAGATTTGAATCAGAGTGGTGCTCTGATCATGAATATTTAATGTCAAGGTATTGTGCTGGTGAATATTTGTGTCAAGGTGTTGCTGTGATGGTGAATATGTGTCTCACTGTATTGCTCTGATGGTGACTTTTATAGTTGATGTGCTGTATATGGATTTCAGTAAAAGGCATTTGATAAGGTTCCCCATGGTAAGCTCTTGCACAAAATACGGAGGCATGGGATTGAGGGTGATCTAGCGGTTTGGATCAGAAGTTGGCTAGCTGAAGGAAAACAGAGGGTGGTGTTTGATGGAAAATGTTAATCCTGGAGTTCATTCACTAGTGGTGTACCGCAAGGATCTGTTTTGGGTCAACTGCTATTTATCATTTTTATAAATGACCTGGATGAGGGTGTAGAAGGATGGGTTAGTAAATTTGGGGATGACACTAAGGTCGGTGGAGTTGTATGGATGAAGGATGTTGAAGGTTACAGAGGGACAGAAATAAGCTGCAGAGCTGGGCTGAGAGGTGGCAAATGGAGTTTAATGCGGATAAGTGTGAAGGGATTCACTTTAAAAAGTGCAACAGGAATGCAGAGTACTGGGCTAATGGTAAGATTCTTGGTAGTGTAGATGAGCAGAGAGATCCCAGGGTCCATGTACATAGATCCGTGAAAGTTGCCACCCAGATTGATAGTGTTGTTAAGAAGGCAGATGGTGTGTTAGCTTTTATTGGTAGAGGGATTGAGTTTCGGAGCCATGAGGTCATGTTGCAGCTGTACAAAACTCTGATGCAGCCGCACTTGGAGTATTGTGTACAATTCTGGTCATTGCATTATAGGAAGGATGTGCAAGCTTTGGAAAGGGTTCAGAGGACATTTACTAGGATGTTGCCTGCTATGGAGAGAAGGCTTTCCTCTTATGAGGGACTTAAAGCTGTTTTTGTTAGAGAAAAGAAGGTTGAGAGGTGACTTAATTGAGACATATAAGATAATCAGAGGGTTAGATCGGGTGGACAGTGAGAGCCTTTTTCCTTGGATGGTGATGGCTAGCCTGAGGGGACATAGCTTTAAATTGAACGGTGATAGATATAGGACAGATGTCACAGGTAGTTTCTTTACTCAGAGAGTCGTAGGGGTGTGGAATGCACTGCCTGCAACAGTATTAGACTCCCCAACTTTAAGGGCATTTAAATGGTCATTGGATAGGCATATGGATGAAAATGGAATAGTGTTGGTTAGATAGGCTTCAGATTGGTTCCACAGGTCAGCACAACAACAAAGGACAAAGGGCCTGTACTGCCATGTAATGTTCTATGTGAATGTCTATGTTTGTGATGGTGAATATTTGTATTAAGTTGTTACTCTGATGGTGAATATTTGTCTTATTGTGTTATTGTGATGGTGAATACTTGTGTCATGGTGTTGTAATGATGCTGAATATTTGTCCCAAGCTACAACTGCAAATGTGAGTGTTAGTGTTATTCTGTTGCTGCGATTGTGAATCTGTGTGTCAGAGTGTTGCTGCGATTGTGAATCTGTGTGTCAGAGTGTTGCTGTGATAGTGAATCTGTGTGTCAGAGTGTTGCTGTCATGGTGAATATTTGTGACACAGTATAGCAGTGATGGTGAATATTTGTATCAGGTTGTTGCTTTGATGGTGAATATTTGTATCAGAGAGTTGCTATGTTGGTGAATATTTGTGTCAGGGTATTGCTGCAATAGTGAATAATAGTGCACTTAGTATGATAGTGACTAGTATAGTTGTTGTGACAGTAAATATGTGAGTCCAGATGTTGTTGTGATGGTGAATATGTGTGTCCGAGTGTTGCTGAGATGGTGACTATATGTGTCAGAGTGTTGCTGTGATGGTGAATATGAGAGTCTGAGTGATGCTGAGATGGTGAATATGTGTGTCATTGTTGCTGTGATGGTGAATATGTGT
>NW_025211539.1:0-3752 GCF_004010195.1 Chiloscyllium plagiosum
ACTAAGGCACCTAACCGACACATTCCTGAACACGATGGCAATTGTAACATGGTCAATTCAGCCTAACCTGCACATCTTTGGATTGTGGGAGGAAACTGGTGCACACTGAGGAAACCCACTCCAACACAGAGAGAATGTGTAAACTCCACACAACAGTCACCTGGGGTTGGAATTGAACCTGGTGCCTGATGCTGTGAGACAGCAGTGCTAACCACTGAGCCACCACGCCACCCTTACAAAAAGGCCCAAAGAGTTGAGCTTTTGTGAAGTTCCGTGAGCCTGATGTGATATAAGCTATAAACACACAACCCTCTGTCAGGGAAGGTAGTGGATGCTGGAAACCTTACAACTTTTAAATATCATAACATTCAAGGATTTGGGATAAGTGGAGGAAATTGGGATTAGAGTGCCTTTAGCGGTAGTTATGTCTGTGCAGGCTCAATGGGCCAAAGGGCCTTTTCTGCGCTGAATCAATCTACTCTCCATGCTGAGAGGGCAGTGCAGGTTAATGGTGACTAGGTGAGGCAGTCACAAGATGGCAAATACATGATCTAAGCTCAGAAGAAATGGCTCAAGTTTCAGTGAAGGCCCAAGTAGGTGCTTGGAAGGAAGGTCAAGGCTAATGGAGACAAGGTCACTGGAGACTGAGCGAGGGCACAAGGTGCTGGCTGGCATCTCCAGACGTTGTAGTGAGGCATATGGGGACAAGAGGGAAGTGTGGAGGGAGGGAGTGCAGTTCCAGATGAAATGTGACCTTTGCCAGCAACAGCATGACCTTCAGCACCAGGGGGTGTTCCTGTCTGTGTCAGGCTCACAGGCTGCTCTCTTTGTGATTCCACACAGCCACTCTTCTGGTCACCACACAAAGTCTTGCTCATGTCTACACTACCGTCTACACCACCATCTACACCCACTGTCTGCAGACTCAGTCTGAAACCACCATCTTCACCCACTGTCTACACCACTGTCTGCATCCTCCATCCACACCGCCCATCTTTCTGCTGTTGTAAGATTGTATCCAATGATTCCATTGAGATTACTGCAACAGAAATCTGAATTTTAGAACTGGCAAAGATTGTCTTATAACCCTGACCTTCAAAGTCTGTCTTCCACAATGGGCTGATTAATATTAATTGCTGAATGTCATTTGATTTCTGTGATGGCAGGCCTGACGTATAAGGAGAAGTTGAGTTGGTGAGGATTGTGTTCACTGGAGTTTAGAAGAATGAAGGAAGGGAATCTTGGAGAAAGCTGTAAAATTGGAACAGGACGAAACAAATTAGATGGAGGAAGGATGTTCCCAATGCTGGAGAAGTCCAGAACCAGGCTCATAGTTTAAGGTTAAGGGATAAACCCTATAGGACAGAGATGAGGAAAAATGTCTTCACCCAGAGAGTGGTGAGCCTGTGGAATTCTCTGTCACAGAAAGTGGTTGAGGCCAAAACATTACGTTTTCAAGAAGGAGGCAGAGATAGCTCTTGTGGCTAAAGATTCAAGCCATATGGGCTAGGGAGGGATTACAGTACAGTGCTCAATGATCAGCCATGACCATAGATAGATTCTTGATGACTGAAGGGATGAAACATTATCAGAGAATGTAGAGTTGAGGGTAAAATCAGATCAACCATAATCTTATTGAAAGAGGGAGTGGGTTCAAAGGGCCGAGTGGCCTACTTTTGTTCCTTGCCCATTTATTGCCTCATACACTTTCACATGATCAGAGAATGTAGTTTATATTTTCTACCTGCAGATTAAGCTGCTTGTACAATATGCTTCATCTGCGCAGTGTTTTCTCCTGCTTTTCACCAGGACATGTTAAAGATAATGGTCCCATAATCAATCCATTAACTCTGTGAGTTGATTTATTTAAAACAATAAAACATGATACAAGCCATGAAGAAGGCATTACAGCAAGCAATAATGCTCAGCACGTTGGCTCAGTGGTTAGCACTGCTGTCTCACAGCACCAGGGACCTGGGTTCAATACCAGCCTCAGGTGATTGTCTGTGTGGAGTTTGCACATTCTCCCTGTGACAGTGTGGGTTTCCTCCGGGTGCTCTGGTTTCCTGCTATTGCGCAAAGATGTGCAGGTTGGGAGAATTGGCCAAGCTAAATTACCCATGGTGTTCAGGGATGTGTGGGTTAGGTGCAGTAGTTAGGGAAAATGTAAAGTAATGGGGTGAGGGAGTGGGATGCACTTGGAAGATTCGGTCTGGATTTGTTGGGCAAGGTGGCCTGTTTCCACACTGTAGGGATTCTGTGAATTGATCTCGGTGTGTGCAGCTTGCAGGCTCACAGATGGCTAACTGGTAGGTAGAGTGCAACACTGTACATACACAGAGGTGGATTTTCTTAAAGGCAATGTGTGCATACATCACACAGCCACTGAACATCAAGGGGAGATTGTTACATTCTCTTTTGTTGGACACAGTCATTGCCTGGCAGTTGTGTGGCACAAATGTAACCTTATTTGTGTTTCAAGCCCTCAGCTCTGGTAGTAAAATGCTTTAGAACATCCTCAGGTGACAAAAGGTGCTATACTTTTGGGGTGGTATGATGGCTCAGTGGTTAGCACTGCTGCCTCACAGCGCCAGGGACCCACCTCAGGCAGGTCTGTATGGAGTCTGCACATTCTCACTGAGTCTGTGTGGGTTTCTGTCGGGTGGTCTGGTTTCCTCCCACTGTCTAAAGATCTGCAGGCTGGATAAATTGGCCATGCTAAATTGCCCATAGTGTCCAGGGATGTGCAGGCTAGGTGGATTAGCCATTGGAAAATACAGGGATAGAATAGGTGGCTGGGTGGAATGCCCTTCGAAGGGGCAATGTGGACTCGATGGGCTGAATGGCCTACTTGCACACTATAGGGATTCTATGATACAAATTTAAGTTCCTGCTTTCCATTCTAGCCCTGAAGCATGCATGTGGTTCTGTCTCATATCCAATCAAGGGATGGCAACCCTTTGAAGACAGGAGCAGCCTCTATTCTTTTGGAAAGTACTTCTTCCACTCTGTGTCCTTCACAGCCTTGTAGACAGCAACAATGAGATCGGGAAATAACCCAAAGTTATAATCTTCCACACTCTTCATTAAATTGTGGAACCTGAAAAGTACTATTAATGTCCAAGTCAATGAAGATATTTCTCAGCAATCCCTAAATGCTGAGTTTTAGTACTCAGCAGGCCCCAGGAGTCAAACTAACTGAGTACATCATTGCTCTGAATTGCTTATAAATGTCACTTTCACATTTCTGGAGGCTTTGATCAAAAAGGTTGCTTACTCCTCTCCAATATACAGCTTAAAATCAGCTCCAACTCCCAACCATCCAGCTGAGAGCAGAGCCCAGTACAAACTGGAACCTGGTCTCTGGGAGCACTGTCACCTCTGAAGCTTTGTCTATTTAAACCAGAGACTCTCTGACTTAGGAGTCATTCGGCAAGGAAACAGACCCTTTGGTTCAACTCATCCATGCCAATCAGATATCCGAAAAAAATCTTGTCCCATTTGCCAGGATTTGGCCCATATCCCTCTAAACCCTTCAGATTCATATACACATCCAGGTGCCTTTTAAATGTTGTAATTGTACCAGCCTCCACCACTTCCTCTGGCAGCTCATTCCATACACGTACCACCCTCTGCATGAAAAAGTTGCTCCTTAGATCCCTACCAAATCCTTCCTCTTTCACCTTAAACCTATGTCCTCTAGTTTTGGACTCACATACCCCGGGCAAAAGATCTTGGCTATTCACCTTATC
>NW_025211539.1:5337-10633 GCF_004010195.1 Chiloscyllium plagiosum
CAGGGAGGTAGTTGTTGAGAGAGGGAGCCATGGTTTTCTAAAGAAGTTGAAGCTCTTGTCAAAAGGAAGAAGGCGATTTATGTGAGGATGAGGCATGAAGGCTCAGTTAGGGGGCTTGAGAGTTATAGGTTAGCCAGAAAAGATTGAAAGAGAGGGCTAAGAAAAGCCAGGGAGAAACATGAGAAATTGTTAGTTGATAGGGTCAAGGAAAACCCTAAGGCCTTCTATCGGTACATCAGGAATAAAAAAAATGACTAGATTAGGGCTAATCAAAGATAGGAGTGGAAAGTTGTGTGAGGAATCTGAGGATATGAGGAAGTGCTTAATGAATACTTTTTGTCAGTATTCTCATTGGAAAAGGGCAATGCTAGTGAGAATACTGAGTTATAGGCTACTAGATTAGATGGGATTGTGGTTGATAACGAGGTGGTTTTAGCAATGTTGGAAGATCTGAAAACAGATAAGACCCCTGAGCCTGATGGGATTTATCCTTGGATTCTCTGAGAAGTCAGGAGGAGATTGCAGAGCCTTTGTCTTTGATCTTTATGTCATCATTGTCGAAAGGAGTAGTGCCAGAAGACTGGCGGATAGCAAATGTTATTCCCTTGTTTAAGAAGGGGAGTCGAGACAACTCTAGCAATTATAGACCAGTGAACCTTACTTTGGTTGTAGGTAAGGTGTTGGAAAAGATTATGAGAGATAGGATTTATAATCATCTGGAAAGGAATAATTTGATTAGAGATAGTTAACACGGTTTTGTGAAGGGTAGCTCGTGCCTAACTAATTTTATTGAGCTCTTTGACAAGGTGACAAAAATGGTGAATGAAGGTAAAGTGGTTGATGTGGTGTATATGGACTTCAGTAAGGCATTTGATAAAGTTCCACATGGTAGGCTATTGCACAAAATACAGAACTTCAGGATTGAAGGTGATTTAGCGAATTGGATTAGGAATTAGTTAGCTGAAAGAAGACGGAGGGTGGTGGTTGATGGGAAATGTTCATTCTGGAGCTCAGTTACCAGTGGTGTGCTGCAAGGATCTGTTTTGGGGCCACTGGAGTTTGTCATGTTTATAAATGATGTGGACATGGACGTAGAAGGATGGGTTAGTAAATTTGCGGACACTAAGGTAGGCAGAGTTGTAGATAGGATGTTATGGGTTGCAGAGGGACATAGATAAGATGCAGAGCTGGGCTGAGAAGTGGCAAATGAGTTTAATGCAGAAAAGTGTGAGGTAGTTCACTTTGGAAGAAATAACAGGAATGCTGAGTACAGGGCTAATGGTAAAATTCTTGGCAGTATATATAAACAGAGAGACCGCGGTGTCCAGGTGCATAAATCCCTGAAGGTTGCCAGCCAGGTTGAAGGCATATGGTGTGTTGGTGTTTATTGGGAGGGGGATTGAATTTCGGAGCCACAAGATCATGCTTCAGCTGTACAATACATTGGTACGGCCACACCTGGAATATTGCGTACAGTTCTGCTCACCGCATTATAGGAAGGATGTGGAAGCTTTGGAAAGGGTTCAGAGGAGATTTACTAGGATGTTGGTTGCCAGCCAGGTTGAAGGCATATGGTGTGTTGGTGTTTATTGGGATTGAATTTCGGAGCCACAAGATCATGCTTCAGCTGTACAATACATTGGTATGGCCACACCTGGAGTATTGCGTACAGTTGTGCTCACTGCATTATAGGAAGGATGTGGAAGCTTTGGAAAGGGTTCAGAGGAGATTTACTAGGATGTTGCTTGGTATGGAAGGAAGGTCTTACAAGGAAAGGCTGAGGGAACTGAGGCTGTTTTCATTGGAGAGAAGAAGGCTAATTTGCCGTCCCAAAATGCAAAGCCTGTCATTTATCTAAATCAACTCCATCTCTCACTCCTCGTCCATTGGCCCAACTGATCAAGCGTTGATCATATATTATAAACCTGAGCATTGGTAAGGCATTGGTGCGACCACACCTGGGCATTGTCTCTCCTTATTTGAGGAAGGATGTGGTGGCACTGGAGGCTGTTCAGAGGATGTTCTCCAGACTGATTCCAGGGATGAAAGAGCTGTCCTACTATGGAGCAGTTAAATAGCTTGGGCTTGTACTCACTGGAGTTCAAAAGAATGAAGGAAGGATCTGATTGAGGGATAGAAAATGGGAAAGGGGATTGAGAAGGTGGATGTTGAATAGATGCTCCCCCTTGCGAGACAGCTGTACTATCTCCCCCAGTGACAAGTGCTGGCATTTGAATTCAAATCACATAAGAAGCCTCATTAATGGTGACCACAATAATGATCCCTGATTGCTGTCCAGCCTCAGCCTTACCCAGTCTGGACTTCATGTGACTCCAGCCCCACAGCAAGGCCAGAGCAAGCCCAGTAGTTCAAGGGCAATTAGTCTTGGGTAACAAATGCTGATCTATGCTAGTGACACCCACCTCCCAGAAAACAGAATTCAACAGAGATTGCTGTCAACCAAAATTGTCAGATCAGACTCCCAATGAGATGCGGAGATGGTTAAAGATGAATTCAGCTCTGTACGGAACAGGTCCCCACTTGTTAGCACATTGCCACTGACAAAATAAGTGGAAGAACACACAAAACTAAAGACGAGAATACTCGAATGTGGGAATGTCAGTGAGAATTCAGGAAACTGAAGGAAGATATGAAGAACTGCAAAGGAAGACAAAAAGGAAGCAAGAGTTACAAAAAAGTGTTTGAGAGAGAGACCTGCAAGGGATCACAAGAATAACACAAATGTTTTACACGAAAATTAGAAAATCAAGGAGGCTCTAGTGCAATGTGAGCCCTTTAAAAACAAACTGGGAATTCCACGAATGAAACTAAGGGAATGGCTGATATGTACAATAATTAGTTGTGTCAGTCTTCACAGTCAAGGAACGGGATAATGCAGCTTCCATTCCAGGGAGGTTAATAATGAATGGAAGACTGGAATTCACAAAACTTGATACATGCCAGAAAACAGCATTGGAGAATGAGCAGCTCTAAAGGCTGACAGATCTTCAGGACCTCAGGGGTTCAAAGGAGGGGGGTGGGGAAGAGGTTTCAGAAGCTTTTCCCATCAGGTTTCAAAGCAGCAACCATTCCTTTAGTTTGGAAAATGTCTTGCTGTAACTCCATGAGTTCAGGAAAGATGAGAGAGGAAACCGAGGAAATTATGTCCTGGTCAATCTAACATCTCTTTTGAAGGTTTCATTGGAATCTATAATTAACAGTCAAGAGAATGAACATGTAGAGAATTGGAAATAGCCCACATAGATTTGTGATGGGTTGATTCTAACTAACAAACCAAATACATGAACTAAAATAGTTGATGCATATAGACCTGTCAACTTTCAGAATTGATGATAATTTTCACAAAAACAGCCTGCTGACCAAAGTTAAAACCCATGGGATTGAAGATGAATGTTTGACTTGGTTCAGAGGCTGGTTTAGTGACAGACAACAGAGAAAGAAAGTGACGAGTGATGTTCCACAAGGATTCTGTGGTGAGGCCTTAACTAATTACTGTATGTATTAATGAGAATCATAGTCACAAAGACTGATGGAATAGTAAGCAGTGCAGATGGTCTTTTTGTTTAAAACTCACTCCGAGCACGTGGGTGTTGTTGTCTTGGTCAGCATTTATTACACATTCCGAGTTTCCCTTAAGAATCATGGAATCATTATACAGGGTGGAAGCAGGCCATTCAGCCCATCAAGTTCACACCAATCCACCAAAGAGCATCCCATCTGGACCAACCCTATCCCTGTAATGCTACATTTCCCTTGGCTAACCCACCCAGCCTGCACATCCCTCAACACTACGGGCAATTTAGCATGGCTAATCCATCTAACCGACACATCTATGGACTGTGTGGAGGAAACCCACACAGACATGGGGAAAATGTGCAAATTTCACACAGACAGTTATCCCAGGGTGGAATTGAACCCAGGTCCCTGGTGCTGTGTGCTGTGAGGTAGCCGCATTATCCACTGAGCCACAATCCTGCCCTTTGCAAGGTGGTGGTGAGCTGCCTTTTTGAACTGCTGCAGAAAATGTGCCATAGATAAACCAAAAATGCCCAGAGGGAGGGAAGTCCAGGATTTTGACCCAGTAACACTGAAGGAACAGTAATATATTTTCAAATCAGGATGCTATATGGATTGGAGGGGAACCTGTAAGTGGTGGTGTTCTGTGTATCTGCTGCTCTTGTCCTTCTAGATGGAAATGGTCGTGAGTTTGGAAGGTGCTGTCTCAGGAGATTTGGTGGATTTCTGCAGTGTATCTTGTATATGGTGCACACGGCTGCTACTGAACATCAGTGGTGGAGGGAGTGAATGTCGATGTGGTGCCAATCAAGCAGGCTGCTTTGTACTGGATGATATCAAGCTTCTTGATTGTTTTTGGAGCTGCATCCATCCAGGCATGTGGGGATTAACCCATCATAGTCCTATCCAAATCCTGACTGATCTTTTCTTCATTCATTTACAGGATTGGGCATCACTTGGTACACCAACATTTATTGCTCAGAATCAAATGGGGAGGCACTGTGGCTGGCACTGCTGCTTCACAACACAGGGACCTGGATTTGATTCCACCCTCGAGCAACTGACTGTGTGGCGTTTGCACATTCTCCCTGTGTCTGCCTGGGTTCCCTCCAGGTGATCTGGCTTCCTCCTACTGTTCAAAAATGTGCAGGTCGGGTGGAATGGCCATGGGAAATGCAAGGTTATAGGGGAGTGAGTTTGGGTGGGATGCTCTTTGGAGAGGCGGTNNGAGAGTTGTCGATACTTAGGCATTTGAATAAATTCAAGATGGAGATCATCCACATGTGGGGAGGCAATGGCCTAGTGATATCATCACGAGATTCTTAATCCAGAGAGCCCAGTAATGTTCTGGTGGACCTGGCTTCAAATCCTGGCAAGGCACAGAGTGGAATTTAAATTGAAAAGATAACTCTGGAATTCAGAGTCTAATGATGACCAGTGTTGGAGGAGAACCCCATCGGGCCCACTAACGTACTTTAGATTGTTGTCCTTGCCCAAACTAACCAACATATCACTCCAGACCCACAGCAACGTAGAATCATTGAATCCCTACTGTGTGGAAGAAGGCCATTCAGCCCATCAAGTCCAAGCAGCATCTCACCCAGAAACACCCCCCTCTCCTATTCTTGTAACCCTACACTTCCCATGGCTAATCCACCTAACCTGTGGATCTTTGGACTGAGAGCAAACTGCGGCACTCAGAGGAAACCCACGCAGACACAAGGAGAATATGCAAACTCCACACAGATAGACGCCTGAG
>NW_025211539.1:21635-23654 GCF_004010195.1 Chiloscyllium plagiosum
TCATATACCCATCCAGATGCCTTTTAAATGTTGCAATTTTACCAGCCTCCACCACTTCCTCTGGCAGCTCATTCCATACACGTACCACCCTCTGTGTAAAAGAGTTGCCCTTAGGTCCATTTTATATCTTTCCCCTCTCACCCTAAACCTGTGCCCTCTAGTTCTGGACTCCTCCACCTCAGGGAAAAGATTTTGTCTATTTATCCTATCCATGCCCCTCATAATTTTATAAACCTCTATAAGGTCACCCCTCAGCCTCCAATGCTCCAGGGAAAACAGCCCCAACCTGTTCAGCCTTTCCCTATAACTCAAAACCTCCAACCCTGGCAACATCCTTGTACATCTTTTCTCAACCTTTTCAAGTTTCGCAACATCTTTCCGATAGAAAGGAGACCAGAATTGCACACAATATTCCAAAAATAACCTAACCAATGTCCTGTACAGCCGCAACATGACCTCCCAACTCCTGTACTCAGTACTCTGACCAATAAAGGAAAGCATACCAAACACCTTCTTCACTATCCTATCTACCTGCGACTCCACTTTCAAGGAGTCTATGAACCTGCAATCCAAGGTCTCTTTGTTCAGCAACACTCTCTAGCACCTTACCATTAAGTGTATAAGTCCTGCTCTGATTTGCTTTTCCAAAATGCAGCACCTCACATTTATCTAAGTGAAACCCCATCTGTCACTTCTCAGCCCATTGGCCCATCTGATCAAGATCCTGTTGTAATCTGAGGTAACCTTTTTCACTGTCCACTACACCTCCAATTTTGGTGTCATCTGCAAACTTACTAACTATACCTCCTAGGTTTACATCCAAACCATTTATATAAATGACGAAAAGTAGTGGACCCAACACAAATCCTTGTGGCACTCCACTGGGCACAGGCCTCCAGTCTAAAAAACAACCTTCCACCACCACCCTCTGTCTTCTACCTCTGAGCCAGCTCTTTGTCCAAATGGCTAGCTCTCCCTGTATTCCATGAGATCTAACCTTGCTAACCAGTCTCCCATGAGGAACCTGATTGAACACATTATTGAAGTCCATATTGACCACGTCCACCACTCTACCCTCATCAATCCTCATTGTTAATCCTTCAAAACTCAATAAGTTTGTGAGACATGATTTCCCACTCACAAAGCCATGCTGACTATCCCTAATCAGTCCTTGCCTTTCTAAATACATGTACATCCTGTCCCTCAGGATTCCCTCCAACAACCTGCCCGCCATTGATATCAGGCTCCCTGGTCTATAGTTCCTTGGCTTTTCCTTACCACCTTTCTTCAATAGTGGCACCACATTAGCCAATCCCCCAGTCTTCCGGCAACTCACCCATGATATCGATGATATAAATATTGCTTTGAAACTCTAATGAACATAAGCCCAGTCTCTCTTCATGGGACAGTCCCAGAATCCTGCAAGCATGTCTGGTGAACCTTTGTTATACTCCCTATATGGCAATAATATCTTTCCAGAGATATGATTTGGAGGAACCAGTTTTGGACTGGGGTAAACAAAGTTAAAAATCCCACAACATCAGGTTAAAGACCAACAGGTTTATTTGGAGGCACTAGCTTTCAGTTGAAGAACCTGATGAAGAAGCAGTGCTCCAAAAACTAGTGCCTCCAAATAAACCTGTTGGTCTATAACCTGGTGTTGTGTGATTTTTAACTTTCCTGAGATAAGGAGACTAAATTTGTATATCATACTCCAGGTGTGGTCTAACCAAGGGGAATGCAAGAGTTCACTACCCATGATCCCAAATCCACTTGTGATAAAGGCAAACATTCCATTAGCCTTCCTGTAGTTTGCTGCACATGCATGTTAACCTTCAATGATTTATTCTCAAAGGCCCCTGGTCCCTTTGTACATCTATACTTCCCAACCTGCTACTATTTATGAAATACTCTGAAACTCTGTTCCCCCTACCAAAGTGGACAACCTCACATATTTCATCTGCCATCTTTTTGCTGATTCATTCATAGAGTCATAGAGTCAGAGAGATGTACAGCATG
>NW_025211540.1:0-13201 GCF_004010195.1 Chiloscyllium plagiosum
AATAAAAAAAAGGACAGTCACTTTGCTGGGATTGTACTACAGGCCTCCCAATAGTCAGGTGGAGAGAGAGGAGCAGATATGTCGGCAAATCACAGAGAGATGTGAGGAATAGGGTTATATTAGTGGGGAATTTCAACTTCTATAACATGAACTGGGATTGCCTTTGTGTTAATGGTGGAATGTTTAAAGTCCATCCAGGAGAGCTTTTGGTGCCAGTATGTAGATAGTCCCTCTAAACATGGACAGTGCTGGACCCAATCCTCGGTAATGAAGCCGATCAAATGGTTGGAGAGTCAGTGGGTGAGCATTTTGGAGATAGTCAATATAACTCCATAGGTTTCATCGTTATTATGGAAAGGATTAAGGGTAGTGCAGAAGTTAAATGTCTAAAATGAGATAAGGCCAATTTCAATGTCGTGAGACAGGATCTGGCAAACATAGACTGGGAGCAGCTACTTGCAGGTCAGTCGACATTCGGAAAGTGGCAAGCTTTTTAATGTGAGACAGTGAGAATTTAGGGCCAGCTCAGAAAGAAAGGCAAGGATAGCAACTCCTGGGATCCTGGCTGTCAAGGAATATGGATAGTTTGGGAAAGAAAAAGAAGGAAGCAAATGTCAGGGACAGAGCATCAACAAGAAGGGAGGCCTCCCTTCAGGAGGAGAGAAAGTTTGGGGAGGTGCTTAAACAAAAAGGAGGACAAAGCGGGGCCATAAATTATCTCTGGCAACCTGATCCCCTCACCGCAGAATACTTTAAAAAAGTGGCAGTAGAATGAATAGATGCACTCGTGGTCATCTTTCAAATTTCTAGGCTCTGGAGCAGTTCCTATGGATTGGAAGGTGGCTAACATTTAAGAAGGGAGGCAGAGAGAACACAGTGGTTTTTGTAGACCGGTTAGCTTGACATCAGTAGTGGGAGAAATACTGGAGTCCATTATAAAAGATGTGCAGCAAATTTTGTTGTTATCTGCACCTTATGAACCGGCACTTATGAGAAACCAGCGAAAGTTATATCCCTCAAATGCCACAAAGATTAATATATCATTCTTTACAATTATTATTGTTGAAAAAAAACAAGTTTCATAGTTATTATGGAACGAGATAAGGGCAGTGCAGAAATTAAGTATCTATATTGTCAGGAACAAGAAAGAAAGAGTCATTAAGCTGAACAAGAAAGTTTGCAATTTAAGTACTTAAGTCATACATACACTAAGAGCAAAAGGATTTGCCTGGATTCTGGAAAGGTAGGCGTGTTAGCATTGATGTGGTGACTGACAGATGTGAAAACAGTGCAAGGATTTGTTGGATTCATCAAATACAAAGTACCAATTTCTAACTAGAGTGACAATCACGATGCAAGCCAACTATTCCCATCCCAACTGCTGGTATTATTGGATAACACAGATCTCAGACTGAAACAAACACAAAAACTGCTGAAGAAATGCAGTTGGTCTGCAGCATCTGTGGAGCATAAGCACAAATGCTGATGATTCAGATTTAGTAATAAGGCCTCCTTACACAAAAGAAATGAAGATAAAACATTCTGACAGAAAGTATGTGGGGTGGCACTGTGGCTCAGTGGTTAGTACTGCTGCGTCACAGCACCAGAGTCCCAGGTTCCATTCCAGCCTCAGGCGACTGTCTGTGTGGAGTTTGCACACTCTCCCTGTGTCTGCGTAGGTTTCCTCCCACAGTCCAAAGATGTGCAGGTTAAGTCAATTGGCCATGCTAAATTGCCCATAGTGCTAGGTCCATTAGTTAGAGGGAAATGGGTCTGGGTGGGTTACTTTTTGGAGGATTGGTGGGAACTGGTTGGGCCGAAGGGCCTGTTTTCCACACTGCAGGGAATCTAATCCAGTCTAAAGCACAAATTCAAAAGATTTCAAAACACACTGCAAAATAATGTCATTGTTTTATCGTGCTCAAATAACAGGGAGAAGGGGTTCATTTCTCCATCGCATCTTTAGGTTTAACTTAACTGTATTTTTCATTTCATTGTCTTAAAGTTTGATTGCCTTTTCCTTGATTAATACTTCGCTGGCCACAGGTGAAGTGCCAGACTTGTGGATTATCAACGTGGTTCCTTTGTTCAAGAGGACAGCAGGGATAGGCCAGGCAATTACAGACCAGTTAATCTGATGTCAGTGTGAGGGAAATTATCCTGAAGTACAGGATTAAGCAATACTTAGAGAGGTAGGGATGCCAGTATTGATTTGCTTGACCAAGGCCCCACATGGAAGGCAGTCCAAATGGTAAGAGCCCATGGGATCCGAGGCAAGTTGGCACATTGGATCCAAAAGGGGCTTCCAAATATGAAGCAAGGAGTGATGGTGGAGGGTTGTCTTTGTGATTGGAAGCCTGTGACCAGTGGTGTATGACAGGGATTGGGGCTGTGATACTTTCTGTTTGTAATGAATTCACTGCAATTGTTTAATTAGAAAGTTTTCAGAAGACACATAAATTGGTGGTGTTGATATTGATTTGATTTTTATTTAATTGTCATGTGGACTCAAGTATAAAAGTATGGGAGGACAGTGAAATGTATGTAATGTCGCCTTGCACAGTGCCATCTTAGGGACAAGGATAGAGGTACAGAATCTAAAGAAAAGGTAGAGAGAAAGAATGAAGTTAAAGGTTACATGTGACAGACCCTTTCAGTTTTTAAGAAGAAAATAAAGAAATAAATCTGGAAATTCAATCATTAGTCTTTCTTAAGCACTTAGCTGCCATGGGATCACACTTTGAGTCATCACCTTGTGACCAGAAGTCCATGCTGAGGCCAGGCCGGGCTGAGACACCACCATATACAGCAAGAGACCACCCTGTAGGCCAAGAGATAAACACGCTGAGCCACTGACAGATCACCACGCTAGGCCAAGAATCCAGCATGCTGGGCCGAGAGGCGACCACATTGAACTGAGAGGCCACCATGTTAGACCGAGAGGCCACCACATGGAACTGAGAGGGCACTACATCGAACCGAGAAGCCACCATGTTGAACCAAGAGTCTCCCTGCCAGGCCAGGACACTGCCACACCAAGCCCAGAGGCCGCCTCACTGGGGCTGCACTGGGTCAGAGGCCAGGTGTCTGAGACTGGGAGTCCATGGCCGGGAAAGTAAATAAGCAAGAAGGACAAAAGACAAACACAAAAGAAAAGGCAAAAAAAGGTGGAATAGAAAGAAGAAAATGAAACAGACTGAGCAGTTGAACTCAGTCTGAAGCGTCCTAGTCAGCTGCCATCTTGAATTACCGGGTCTCAGACTACAGTCTGATATAGATCAACTGGTAAATTGGGCAGAGCAATGGCAGATTAAATTTAATCCTGATAAGTGTGAGGTGATCTAATTTGGGAGGTCTAATAAGGGAAGGTTATACACAATGAAAGGCATGTACTTTGGGTGTCCTTGTGCATGAATCACAGAGGGTTGATCTGCAGGTACAACAAGCAATTAGGAAAGCAAATAGAATTTTGCCCTTCATTGCAAAAGGGTTTGAGTTTAAAAAGCAGGAAGCCAATTTGCAGCTGTACAGGGTGCTGGTGAGGCCACACCTGGAGTACTGCGTGCAGTTTTGGTCTCCTTACTTGAGAAAGGATGTACTGGCACACAAAGGGGTGCAGAGCAGGTTCATTAGGTTAATTCAGGAGTTGAGAGGGTTGGCCTGTGAGAGAAAACTGAGTAGACTGGGATATATTCATTGGAACTTAGAAGAATGAGGGGGGATCTTGGAGAAACATATAAAATAATGAAGAGAATAGATAAGACAAAAGTAGCGAGGATGTTTCCACTGGCAGGTGAAACTAAAACAAAAGGGCATAGCCTCAAAATTAAGGGGAGCAGATTTAGGACCGAATTGAGAAGAAACTTCTTCACCCAGAGGGTCGCATACCTTTGGAATTCCTTGCCCAACAAAGAAATTGACGCCACTCCAGGCAAAGTTTTAAAGCTAAGACAGTTTTTTTTTTAACAATAAAGGAATTGAAAGATACAGTGAGAGCGTGGGTAAGGGAAGCTGAGTCCATGAAAAGATGAGCCATGATCTTATTGAATGGCGGAGCTGGCTCGAAGGGACAGACGGCCTACTCCTGCTCCTAGTTCTTATGTTCTTGTGTACCTTGGGAGTAGTGAGGAACGAAGGGACCTTAGTGTACAAATCCATCGATCCCAGAAGGTATCAGCACAGCCAGACAGGGTGGTGAAGAAGGCATACGGGATGCTTGCCATCATTAGCCAGGGTGTAGAATATAGGAGTAAGGAAGTCTTGTTGTTATTTTACAGAGCATTGGTTAGGCCATATCTGGAATACTGTGTACAGTTCTGGTCATGACACTGTCGGAAGGACATAATTGGACTGGAGAGGGCGTCGAGGAGATTAACCAGGATGTTCCCTGGGGTGGAAAGTGTTAGTTATGAGGAGAGACTGGATAGACTGGGTTTGTTTTCTCTCGAGCAGAGGAAGCATGCAGGGAGTCTGATTGAGGTATACAAAAATATGACTGGGCGTAGACAAAGTTGTTCATGAGAATCTTTAGAGGGGATTTGGGGATTTTTTTTCACCAGAGGGTGGAAGAAATATGAAATGTGCTGCCTGAGAAGGTGGTGGAGGCAGCTCCTCTCACAACATTTAAGACACATTCAGACGAGCACATAAAATGCCAGGGCATGGAAGGCTATGGACCAAGTGCACGTAAATGGAGGGGGACTAGTGCAGTTTGGTGTAAAGTGATCAGCATCAACATGGTGGGCAGAAGAGCCTGTTTGTTTGCTGTATGACACTATGACAATGAAGAGAAGGATGTAGAAACATTATTCATGTCTTTTGTGAAGGCAGCAACACAAGCAAGGTGGGAGCTTGCCCATGCAAAAACGAACTTGGGAATCACAAGAGGTTTCTGATTCCTGTCAGAGGAATGTTCTCGGGATCATGAGGAGGTGAAAATGGCTATTCGAAGCACAGATGAGTTGGTCTTGGAAACGTACAGCAAATGTTTCAGAACTTACAGAAACAGCCTGGACACCTTCCACTGAGTTTGACAGGTAGACAAGAGCATTAAAGGCTGAGACTACTTACAATGCTCTCAGAGAAATTATTCTTTGACAAGAATTTAAAACTTCATTCCCTTCTAGAATCAGAATTGGAAGACCAAAGAGTAACAACAGTAAGACAAGCAGCTAGAATGGCTAATGATTATAGACTTCGTTAAAGCCAAAACCCTGCAGATGCTGGAAACCAAAGTAGACAAACAGGAAGCGGGAAGAGCACAACAAGCCAAACAGCATCAGGGGGTGGTGAAGTCACCTGATGGGAGACTGATCCAGAAACCTTTTTCCATTAAGACCAAGAAATGGGAGAAAAATAAAAAAATTGGGAGAGTGTGAAGAAGGCAGCGAGCCAGGGAAGAGAATGGACAGGAGGGACCAGCCCGAGAACTCCTCCTCAGATTAAGAAGGACATTGCTGAGGGTGAAAGTGATGATCAGAAGCTGAAATGTTTCTCTTGGAATAAGTTGGGCCATCTGTGTTTGGAATGTTGGAAGTTGTGAGGTAGACCCATGGGATTTATGGGAGTTAGTAAAAATGAGTCAGAGAAGGGAACACAGACAGATAGTCCCACGGAGCAGATTGTAGCTCTAACAATAACATAAAGGCTGGAGGTGAATTCTGTCATTAGTAAAGGAAGTTGTAAGGTAGATGAGAGATGGACAGGATTTTTATCAAAAGGAATGGTGACTCCTTTTTCTTCAGCTAAACTCAGAACCAAACTGAGAGATATAGGAGCAACACAATCACTTTTACCGGAGAAAGAATTGATTTTCCTTCCAGAGAGCTTGATGGGAGCTAAGGTATTAATCAATGGGATTGGTGGAGAATATATTCCACTTCCATTGTATAAAGTGCAACTGGAATTTGATTTGTTATCAGGAGAAGTAATTGTCGGAGTGGGGAAAACATTCCCTGTTGAGGGAGTCGATTTCCTTCTGGGGAATGATTTGTCAGGACTAAAGGCAGTAACTTCCCTGATAATTACAGAATGGCCAAAGAAGGACCAAGAAACAGAACAATGACAGGAACAGGTTCCTGGTCTCTCTCCTTCGTGTGAGGTAACCAGGGCAATGGTTAAACAAAATCCATCAATAAGGGGTGATGTGACACCACAGCAAGTGAAAGGATCGCTGAAACTTTCCGAAAGGGTGAAGATAATCCAGGTGGAGTGTTTGCTATGATGTCCCTAATTACAGCAGATCCAAAAAGCAGATCCTGAATGAAATAATTAAACATAGTCAGTTAATACTGAAATCAAGGCTGAAGGAATTGCAGAGTGCTATCATCTTCAGAATGGAATGCTGATGAGGAATTGGAGATCCCCTCATAGACCAACAGATGAAGAATGGTTGGTAAGACATTGGCTAGTGGTCCCACCTAGCTATCATAGTGCAAGGAGTACATGAGACTCCCATTTCAGGTCACATGGGGATTTGGAAAACACAGGCATTCAGAAACAGGTATTTTACTGAGCCACAATTGGATAAAGATGTGGTGCAGTTTTATAAAATGTGTCCTACTTGTCAAGTTGTAGGTAAACCTCAATACAAAACCAGCATCCTTACTTCCTCTCCCAAGTTTTGAGGAACCATCCTGACATGTACAGGTTTGTCTAGTAGTGAGTATAATGAAGGAGGGGATGAGAAAATGCTTAAGATCGAAAAAGAACTGGACAATTCCCAAAGTGAACTTCCCGTTATTAGGTGAACAAATTCAGAGATATTAGAGAGTTCCGACACTGTATTTTTGTATTTGGAGAAAGATCAACAGCTAGATTTAGTGATATTGCTCAGAAAATACAAAGATGTTTGTATGAGGAGTCATTGAGGACTTTGGTTCTGTACTTGATGGAGTTTAGAAGGATGAGAGGGAATGTCATTGAAACTTACAGAACATAGAGAGGCCTGGATCGAGTGGACATGGAGAATATGTTTCCAATAATAGGAGAATTGAAGACCCCAGGGCACAGCCTCAGAGTGAAGAGACGATCTTTCGAACTGAGTTGAGGAGGAATTTCTTCAGCCAGAGTGTTGTTAACCTGTGGAACTGATTGCTGCAGTGGGCCTTGGAGGCCAGGTCATTGAGTGAATTAAGATAGAGATAGATTGGCTCTTGATTGGTCAAGGGATCAAGATCTACAGGGAGAAGGTAAGAAATTAGGGCTGAGAAACATTGTCAACTGTAAATGAACGGTGGATCAGACTTGATGTGCCAAATGGCCCAATTCTGCCCCGTTATCTTGTGGACTTGTATTGATACATTTCGATGTACCACATGATTCAAGTATGAAATGGATTTGGTAATTCAGACACAATAAAACAAGCACTAACAGAAACAGGCCAATGTAACAGAGGGCTTCCATGTTGGAGAATTGATTGAACCAAGTCAGAGTAATTGGAGTTCTCCTGTAAGATTAGCTCCTGAACCAAACTGTTCAATTTGATTCTGTGTAGACTCTAGGAAAGTGTATGTAGTCACAAATTCATTCCCTATTCCCAGACAGGGTAGGTAGTGTATCATTCTTACCTAAAATTGAGTTGTTAAAAGGATATTGACAAGAAATCACTGATAGCTAGAACTAAGTGAGTTTCTATATTTGTCACACCTAATGGATGACACCCACTGATGAATTTTGTAATTTGGACTTAAGGACGCTCTAGTCACATTTGAATGATTATTGTGGAAGTGAACAAGGTTACACTCCCCCACATTACACTCCATCTGCCAACATTTCTCCAAAGCCCAGCTGTACCTAATATTCAGCAGGATGGACCCCTTCACTGGGAAAGAGTCATTTGTAACAAGAATAATGACACATCTCTGAGAATCACATTAATAACTGTTCTTATTGAAGCTTTCATTGGTTCTGTGTTGATTGACACAATGTTCTGGTTTGGGCTTTGCTGTCTGTACAAACCATCTGTAATGTCTTTGCTGCAATGGTTCACATTTACATCATCAAAGTCACACTCCAAATATCCCATCATTATTCTTCATGGGATTCATTGGAATTGGCTCAGATCAGACTCCCAGCAGCTCAAATGGAGGGAGAGGTGGAGCACTGAGAGAGGGGGGGATGGAGCATGGAGAGAGAAAGAGGGATGGAACTCAGAGTGAGATCTATCCAGCTGAGGTAGGGAAGTGGGTGGGGAGAGACAGTGAGAGGGAGAGATGGAGGTGAAGGAGTTGTAAATCAAAGACAAATTAGACACTGTTAAAGAGTGCCCTGGATGAATGCTGTATGACGCTATGAGTCTATCCACACTATCTACAATGCTACCTAACTTTGTGTCATGAGCAAAGTAGAATATCTGACTTTCTATGCCATTATCCAAGTCATTGATAAATAATGTAACTAATTGAGGTGTGAGCACACATTCCTATTGGACACCACTGGTCACATCCTGCCAATTTCAGCACTTACTCATTATCCCTATTTTCAGTCACCTGTCACTCAACCAATTTCCAAGTGTGTCAGTACTTTAGCCTCAATTCTGCAGATGTCTACCTGAGTTAACATTTTCTTACATGGGACTTTATCAAATGCCTTCTGGAAGTCTACATAAACAACATCCATAGACATTACAGTGTCCAGGAATTTTATCTTCTCTTCAACAAAGTTCAGTGAGGTTTTCTACCATGACCAACTTCTCATGAATCCATGCTGACTCTACCTGATTAACTGACCATTTTCAAGGTCTTCAGTTACCCTTATCCTTGATAATAGACTCCAACAATTTTCACACCACAAACGTTGGTTTAGTGACCTGTAATTCCCTGGATTTTCTCTCACATCCTTGTTAAATGTGAAGTGACATTTGCAATTTTCCAATCCAGAGGTACGACTCCTGTATCCAGGGAACTCTGAAAGATTATAGACAGGGTGTCTAAATATGGTCTGTTACTACCTTTATCACCCTCAGATGGAGACTGTCAGATCCTGAGGATTTGCCACTTTTTAGTTCCATTATTTTCCTCATTACAGACGTTTTACTGACATTTATTTTATTCAGTCGCTGTCCCTGATCCTCTGTTAATTCCTTTGGGACTTCAGGCAAGTCCTCCTTTTCTACTGCAAATCTTGAGGTAAAGTACTTATTTAACATGGCTGTCATTTCCCCATTGTCACTGACAATATCCCCCACTTTTAATGGCTAACATGGTCCTGACCTCCCAGCTTCCCTTTTGTGGAACTGTAACATTTCTCCTTATTGATTTTGTTATCCCTTACATGTTCCCTTTCAGAATCCCTTTTTGTAGCTCTTCGAAGCTGCTTTGTGACCCTTTGTATCTTTCCCATTCAGCAGAATCTGTCATTTTACTTGCTTTTTTGTAAGTTTTTTTTTAGTTTTATTCTTTTCCTTATCTCTTTAATTGTCCATTGTTGTTTGTTCGAAGAAGTGGAGATTTTCCCTCTCAGGTATAAACTGGTTTTGTTTTGTGCTGAATGTTTCTTTCAACATTCCCCACTGCTCTTCAGTTGTTTTACCCATGAGCAGATTTTCCCAGTTTACAGTGGACAGTCTCTGTCTCATCTCGTTAAAGTCAGCCCTTACCTTAATCTCAAACTCTCGCAGGTGATTCATGCTTTTCACTTTCAAATGTGATGTTATGATCACTATTTGATAAATGTTCATGCACAAATGTTTCATAACTAAATCTGGTTCATTATTCATTACTAATTCCAATATTGCTTGTCCCCTTGTTACATCCAGAACCTATTGCTGTTGGAACTATTCCGGATACATTCCAGAAATTCACTAACTTTCTGACAGAGTGCTTGTCTGTCTCCCAATCTAAGTTAAAATTAAACTTCCCCATTAATAATGCACTGGCTTTGCTACACACTTGTCTAATTCCTGCATTTATATAATCCAGCACCTCAGAGTTGCTGCCAGGGGGCCTGTATCCAACATCTATTACAGTTTTAGATCCTTTCCTGCCCCTCAGTTGCACTGAATGCTTTCCCTTCATTATAACCTCCCTCACCATTGAAGTCATTTTGTTTCTAATCAATAAGGCTGCTCCACCTCTTCTGCCATTTCCCCATGTCCATCCTGTGAACCTTCTAACCCGATATATTTAGTTCCCAATCCTAATGATTCTGCTCTTATTTGGTCCATTCACTGGAATCTGTTCCTCAGCACTGATGCTGTATTCACCTCTTTCTTATTTCTCTCTATCTGTTTAATCTGATATATACTTCTGATAGCTTTCCTGATATTGCCCACATAGGATCTTTAGCCTATTTTTGCTGAAGTTGTTGGTCCCAACACACACAACAACAACTGGATCCTCCCCCACTCCCCGCTCCCCCCTCCTCCCAATCTGCGAAACTTTAAAACCAGTTCGAGATGCCCCTTACCTTGGCACCAGACAGGCAACACACCATGTGGGTCTCTCAATCCTGCTCACAAAGGATGCTATCAGCCCCTCTCATTATCAAATCCCCCTCTTTTCTTTGTGCTCCCCTGCCTGAATGGTCTCCTGGACCATGATGCAGTGGTTTTGTTTCATTCATTCATAGAATATGGGCATCTTTGGCAAAGCCAGCATTTTCTGCTCATAGGGCAGTTAACACACAACCACATGGAATCATAGAATCATAGAATCCATACAGTGTGATACAGGCCATTCAGCGCCATTAGTTCACACCAATATTCTGAAGAGCATCCCACCCAGACCTATCCCCCCCACCCCTGCGTCTCCCATGGTTAATGTACCTAACCTACATATCCCTGAACACTATGGGTTATTTAGTATGGCCAATCCTCCTAACTTGCACATCTTTGAACTGTGGGAGGAAACCAGAGCATCTGATGGAAACCCACATAAACATGGGTGAACGTTCAATTTCCACACAGTCCTTGAGGGTGGAATCAAACTCGGGACCCTGGCACTGTGTGGCAGCAGTGCTAACCACTGAGTCACCATGCCGCCCATTGCTGTGGGTCTGGAGTCACATGTAGGCCAGGCCAGGTAAGGATGACAGATTTCCTTCTCTAAAACACATTAGTGACTGAATGGGCTTTCCCCATCGTCAACAATACATTAATACTCACCATTAATACTCTTAATTCCAGAACCATTCTTGAATTCAAATTCCACTGTCTGCTATGGCAGGATTTGACCACATGTCCCCAGAACATTTCCTGAGTTTCTGGATTAATAATCCAGTGATAATACCACTAGGCCATTGCCTCTCCCTGTGTGTGCCTCCCCCTGTGTGTGCCTATCTAATGGTGCTGAAATTGGCCTTCCCCCCGTTTAGACACTTAATTTCTATTCCATCTTTATCTCTTTACATAAAGACTTTGAAACTTATGGAGTTCTGGTCACTTTCACCGAAATGCTCACACCACATTTGTCCATTCTACCGACAATCCTGTTCCTCATTGACACAGGAAGCAAGTACCTCATTCCTGTTGGACAAGGAGCTGAGGCTCCTACAATGCTAAATCCAGGCTGCATCAACCCGCTCACTTATAGTCACACCCTCCTGTCTCTGACCACTGGCCATAATTTGAAGTATTTAACCTACAAGGTGTGACTGTCTCCCCAACCACAGTGTCCAGGTAACTCTCCCCTTCCCTGATATGTCACAGAGTTTGAAGCTCAGACTCCAGCTCATCAACTCTGAGCTGGAGTGCCTTGAGCAACCAACACTTGCTGCAGATGTGGTCACTCTGAGCTACAATGGGCTCCATCAGCTTCCCCAACGTGTAATTACTACACATCGCCTGGCCCTGTATGTGGAAATTATTTGAGGAGTTTTTAGTTTGTATTTTTAAATTTGCTGTTTGTCTTTAGTTTTTATCTGTAAAATATTTCCGTCCATGAGACAGAGAAGGCTCCAGCACAGGAGGAGGCTATTCAGCCCCACGTGTCAGTGCTAGCTGTTTACTCACCTCATTCACAATGAACATCTCTGTTGAATGTTTCTTGTCAGGAAGTGATTGAGACTGTTTTTAGAGACAGAATAACGGACAAATATGAACTGCTCCGAGAGAGTCAGCATGGATTTACAAAGGTTCAGACATCTTTAACTAACCTTGTTACACTTTGTTAGGAGCTCCCTAATGGGTGATATAAGGGAATGTTGATGGCTCTTGTCTGTAGGGAATTCCAGAAGACATTTAAGAATGTTCCACAAAAGAAACATGGAGTCAGATCTTACATTCCACAACCATCTGATGAAGGAGCAGCGATCTGAAAGCTGGTGATTCCAAATAAACCGGTTGGATTAAAACCTGGTGTTCTGTGATTTTTAACTTTGTATATGACAGTCCAACATCGGCACCTCCAAATCATGGAATCAGATGGAATTTGAGAAATACATTTACCTTGGGTCAGGAATGGGTCCGGAGTTAGGTGACAGAGAAGGGGGATAATGTGTGTGTTTTCCAATGAGTGATGTCAATCGTGGTATTCCCAGGGATCTGTGCTGGGACCTCAGCTTCTCACGATATTTCTCAATGATTTGGATGAAGAAGCAGAGAGGCACATCTCTAAGATTGCTGACCACACTGAGTGAGGCAGCTTGGAGGAGGTTACAGCGATAGGGAGGGTGGAGGGCAGGGAAGGATTTGAGAACAAGGATGAGAAGTTGAAAATTGAGGTGTTGCTGGACCTGGAGCCTATGTCGGTCAGTGAGGATGGGGGTGGTCGTGGTGGGATGGGGTGAGGTGGGGGAATTGGTGAGAGTTCGAATACTGACAGCAGAGTCTGGGATGAGCTGAGGTGTGGCAGCCGTTGTGATGTGGGCCAGGATAACATTGTTGGACTGGGGAGCAATGGCTGTTGTCTATCGGGAATTCCGGAAGACATTTAAGAATGTTCCACAAAAGAAACATGGAATCAGATCTTATTTTCCACAGCTACCTAATGAAGGAGCAGCGCTCCGAAAGCTGCTGCTTCCAAATAAACCTGTTGGACTAGGACCTGGTGTTCTGTGATTTTTAACTTTGTACACGACAGCCCAACACCAGCACCTCCAACATTGCACTATACAACATGCACACAGGTAAACGGACATACACACACATGCACATACACACCCTGTCGCAGTCTTAAACCTCATTACACTCACACACATACATACACCCTCTCAGAGACATTCATAACCACCACCCGCCCCCCCAACACACACACACACACAC
>NW_025211540.1:16458-23681 GCF_004010195.1 Chiloscyllium plagiosum
TGCTGTAGGAAAAATGTTGTGAATCTTAAAATGGTTCAGAAAAGATTTACAAGGATGTTGCCAAGGTTGGAGGGTTTGAGCAAAAGGAAGAGGCTGAACAAGCTGAGGCCATTTTCCCTGCAGCATTGCTGGTTGATGGGTGACCGTATAGAGGTTTATAAAATCATGTAGGATATATATAGGGTGAATACAGAAGATCTTTTCTCCAGAGTGGGGGAGTCCAGAACTGGAGGGCATAGGCTGAAGGTGACAATGGAAAGATTTAAAAGGGACCGAAGGGACAACGTTTTCATTCAGAGGATGTTAAATGTGTGGAATGTGCTGCCAGAAGAAGTGGTGAAGGCTGGTACAATTACAACATTTAAAAAGCATGGGTATATAAATAGGAAGAGTTTAGAGGGATATGGGTCAAATGCTGGTAAATGGGACTAGATTAATTTTGGATATCTGGTCAGCATGGACAAGTTGGACCAAAGGGTCTGTCTCTGTGCTGTATATCTCCATGACTCTAATTGTATTTCAATCCAGTCCTTAACACTTCAGGCTCTCCCAAAGACATTTACAGACAGTTTTGTTTGACAAGCAGTCCCTGTTGCAATGCCAGTAACGTGGCAGCCAGTTTCTACACAGCAAGATCCCATTAGAAGCAATGAGATCAAAGAGCAATAATGATGTTGTCTCAACGATAAATATTGGTCTGAACTCAACCCAAGGAGAAAGTAATTTGGTTCAGTTGGATGGAAAATGAGAAAATGGAAGGTAAAGGAGAAGGTAGGATTGCTGGTTAGTGATGGGATTGATTGTGACCAGAAAATAAAAGGAAGGGATGGAATTTTTGAATATCAAAGGGATCCTAAAAGTGCAGGGAAATCAATAGTAGATAAAACTTAAAGACTTTGTGTCTGAATGCATGAAGCTTTCCGAGTGAGGTAGAAAAATGATGTCACAAATCAAGGTAAATTGAGTTTCCAAGGAATTTAAACTAGTTAAAGTGGAAGAGGGCTCAGGAGAGATTATTCTAGATTCTAGAAGATGTAAAAGGACAGAGAGTGTGGAAAGGATCAGGTATCGAACGTGAAGCACAGCAGATAAGGAGACAATGATGGGAAGGAGGGCAGTCAATGCAGGACTGAGGGTGTTGTAGTTAAATGTACACAGTATACACAATGAGCTTGTCGTGCAGATTGAAACTGGCAGGTACGATGTTGTGGGTATCACAGAGACATGGCTGTAAGGGGATCCAGGCTGGGAACTAAATATCCAAGGATACATGTCCTATCAAAAGGACAGGCAGATGGGCAGAGGGGCACGATTTGCCTTGTTAGTGTGAAATAAAATTCAATCAATAGCAAGAAGTGAGAGAGTCAGAAAGTGTAGAATCTGTGTGGGTAGAGTTGAGGAACCACAATAAATCAAGAATCTGATGCAAGTTATGTTCAGGTCTCCAAGCAGTAATCAGGGTGTGGGGAAGGAAATCAATCAGGAGACAGAAAAGGGTAAAAACAATGACTGCAGATGCTGGAAACCAGATTCTAGATTAGAGTGGTGCTGGAAAACGTTTCGGGCAAAAGCCCTTCGTCAGGAATAGAGGCAGACAGCCTGAAGGGTGGAGAGAAAAGTGAGAGGAGGGTGGGGGTGGGGAGAAAGTAGCATAGAGTACAATAGTTGAGTACAATAGGAGGTGGGAGGGTGGAGTGGATAGGTGGAAAAGAAGATAGGCAGGGAGGGCAAGTTATGGAGACAGTGCTGAGCTGGAAGTTTGGAACTAGAGACAGAAAAGCCAAATACAAATGTTATGGCAGACTTCAATGGATAGGTGGACTGGGTAGTGTATCTCAACAAAAGGATTTCATGGAATGTCTAGGAGATGGTTTTTGAAACAGCTTGTTTGGAACATTTGGAACAGGCAGTTTTGGATTCAGTGATGTGTAATGAGGCAAACTTGGTTAGTGAGCTGAAGATGAAAGTATCCCTCTGGATAAGTGACCATAATATGATCGAATTCCCCCTGTAGTTTGAGAGGGAGAAGCTGCAATCAGATGGAACAGTATTTCAATTGAGTAAAGGTAAGTACAAAGACATGAGGAAGGAGTTGACCAGAGTTGATTGGAAGGGGAGCCGAGCAGGTAAGATGGTGGGGCAGCAAACAGCAGAGTTTCTGGGGGTAATTCAGGAAGCAGAGTAAGAATTCCTCCTGAAAAAGAAGAAACAGACTAAGGGGAGGACAAGGCAACCATGGCTGATGGGGGAGGTCAAGGACAGCATAAAAGCAAAAGGAAAAGGTATACAATGTGGTGGAGAATAGTGGGAAGCCAGAGGATTAGGAAGTCTTTAAAAACCTGTAGAGGATAACTAAAAAAAAATTCAGGGTACAGAAGGTGAAATGTGGAGGGAAAGCGAGCCAGTAATATAAAAGAAGATTGCAAGAGTTTCATCAGACATATAAAAATGAAGAGGGAGGCAGAAATAGACATTGGAAAAAGAATAATAGGAAAATGAAGAAAAAGCCGAGGAATTGAATCCATACATTACATCAGTCTGCACCATGGAAAACACCAGCAATGTCCCAGTACTTCAAGACTGTCAGGGGGCAGAGGTGAGTGTAGTAGCCATCACTAAGGAGGATGTACTGGGGAAGCTGAAAGGTCTGAATGTGGATAACTCACCAGACTGGATGAACTACACCAGTGTGTTCTGAAGGAGATCGCTGAGGAGATTATGGGGACACTGGTGATGATTTTTCAG
Organism: Chiloscyllium plagiosum; assembly: GCF_004010195.1. Taxonomy (NCBI): domain Eukaryota; kingdom Metazoa; phylum Chordata; class Chondrichthyes; order Orectolobiformes; family Hemiscylliidae; genus Chiloscyllium; species Chiloscyllium plagiosum. Next base: position 19,204 of record NW_025211540.1, read on the forward strand.
GAATCAATGGAGTCAGGGTGTGGAGGTATTTTCTAAATAAGGAAAGCATTTGGAGATCTAAAGCACAAACCTCAGTTAGGTTTCTCTTAAGGTTAACAGGCAGGTCCAGTTTGTGCTTGGGAAGGCAAATGAAATGTGAGCATTCATTTCAATATGGCTAGAATACAAGGGCAGAGATGTACTACTTAGGCTGTGTAAGGCTCTGGTCAGACTGAATTTGGAATATTGTGAGCAGATTTGGGACCCATATTCTATGAAACAATGTGCTGGCATTGAAGGGGTTTACAAGAATGATCCTGGGGATGAAGGGCTTGTCATATGAGGCGTGGTTGAGGACTCTGAGTCTGTACTCGATGGAGCTTAGAAGGATGAGGAGGGATCTTATTGAAATTTACAGAATACTGATAGGCCTGGATAGAGTGGATGCAGAGAAGATGTTTCCAAATACAGGCGAGACTCGGTAACCAAGGCACAGCCTCAGAATGAAGGGCCGACCCTTTCGAGCTGAGATGAGGAGGAATTTCTTCAGCCAGAGGGTGGTGAATCTGTGGAACTCATTGTTACAGAGGGCAGTGGAGGCCAAGTCACTGAGTGTATTTAAGACAGAGATAGATAGGTTCGTGATTGTTAAGGGGATGGAAGGTTCCTGTGGAGTCGGCAGGAGAATGGGGGTGGGAAGCATATCTGCCAAGATCAAATGGCAGAGCAGATTCCATGGGCTGAATGGCTGATTTCTGCTCCTGTTTATTAAAGACTTCTTTAGAGTTTCCCCAAAACCCTGGAACACTGAACCCACTGGACTGTGAGCCCTGCTGTAGCTGTTTGTCATCAGAACTCTGCAAAGAGATAATCCAAGAGTGGAAAGAGTGTGCATCCATGTGGGAACTTCAGAATGTATCCTCGCTCCTGGAATACCATGAGTACAGGAAGTGTGGTCAGTGACAGCAGTTGGAGCTCCGGGTTTCGGAGCTTGAGCAGCAGCTGGTGTCAGTGCGGAGCGTCCGTGAGGCTGAGAGCTCCGTGGAGAGCACATTTATAGATGTGGTCACTCTGCAGCTTCAGAGTATGCAGGGAGAGAGGGAATGGGGGAGCAGCAGACAGTCCAAAAGGACCAGGCAGCTAGTACAGAAATCCCCTGAGTGCATCCCACTCTCCAACCAGGATTCAGTTCAGAATTCTGATGAGAATGATGAGAATGGGGGTCTTTACTTTGTGAATATAGTTTGGAGTAGCAGCAGTGTAATGGGCAGAGAGGGGCCAGACTTGCAAGAGTGCGTTCAGGTGAATTTTCAGGAGGCATCGGTGGCTCAGTGGTGGCTCCGGTGGGGCAGCACAGTGGCTCAGTGGTTAGCACTGCATCCTCACAGTACCAGGGTCCCAGGTTCGATTCCAGCCTTAGGTGAGTGGAGTTTGCACATTCTCCCTATGTCTGCGTGGGTTTCCTCCCATGGTCCAAAGATGAGCAGGTCAGGTGAATTGTCCATGCCAAATTGTCCATAGTGTTAGATACATTACAGAGAGGGTACAGAGGGTCTGGGTGGGTTACTCTTCGGAGGATCGGTGTGGACTTGTTGGGCCGAAGGGCCTGTTTCCACACTGTAGAGAATCTAATCTAATTATTGGCAGCGAAGAAGGCTGTCTAAGAATACAATGACCAACTGGGCCAGTGGGTTGAAGAATGGCAGATGGAGTTTAATTCAGATAAATGTTAGTGCTGTATTTTGGTAAGACACAAGAGATGGATGAGATCCCAAACAAATATTTCAGATCAGTATTTACTGTGGAGAAAGCTAGGGAATTTGGAGAAATAGTGATGACTTGAAAAGAGACCACACACAAATGAGGAGACACAAAAGATCTTAAAACACATAAAGGTAGATAAACCCAAGGACCTGATCATGTGTATCCCAGAACATTGTGGGAAACTAGGGAAGAGATTGCTGGGGCCCTTGCTGAGATATGTGTATCACTGACAACCATGGGTAAGGTGCTGGAGAACCAGATAGGTTGGCTAATGTTATGCCATTATTTGAGAAAGACTGTAAGGAAAAGCCAGGGAACTATAGACCAGTGAGCCTGATGTCAGTGCTGGGTAACATGTTGGAGTGGATTCTGTGGGATAGGATTTACATTCTTTGGATAATCAGTGTGGTTCTATGCATAGGAATTCATGTCTCCTGAATTTGATTGAGGAGGTGACAAAGAAGATTGATGAAGACAGAACAGTAAACATTGTCTATATGGACTTTAGTAAAGTGTTTGACAAGGTTCCACATGTTAGACTGGTTAGTAAGGTTAGACCACATGGGATCCAGAGGGAGTGAGCCATTGGGATAAAAAAATGGATTGAAGATAGGAGACAGAGAGTGGTGGTAAAGGGTTGTTTTTCAGACTGGAGATCTGTGAATAGCTGTGTGCCACAAGCATTGGTGTTGGGTTCACTGCTTTTGTGATTTAAAGAAATAATTTGGATGTGAATATAGGAGTTTCAGTAAGTTTGTAGATGACATCAAAATTGGCGGGACAGTGGATAGTGAAGAAAATCATCTCAGGGTACACGGGACATTGATCAGAAGGGGCAATGGGCAGAGGTGTGGCAAGTGGAGTTCAGTTTAGATAAATGTGAGGTGTTGCATTTTGAGGCAAACTAGGGCAGGAGTTATACAGTTAATGGGAGGGCCCTGTGGAGTGTTGCTGAACACAGACACCTAGGGGTGAAGATGCAGGTGCATTATTCCTTGAAAATGGGGTCACAGGGAGACAGGGCGATGAAGAAGGTGTTGGGTACACTTGCCTTTATTGGTCACTGCATTGAGTACAGGAGTTGAAACATCATGGTGCAGCTGTATGGGAGATTGGTGAGGCCACTTTGGGAATAATTTGAACAATTCTTATCATTCTGTGATAGGAAGGATGTTGTTAAACTTAAAAAGCTGCAGAAAAGATTTACAAGGACATGGCCAGGAATTGAGGGGTTGAGCCTCAGGGAAAGGCTGAACAAATGGGGCTTTTTTTTCCTGAAGCATTCAAGGCTGAGGGATGGCCTTATAGATGTGTATAAAATCATGAGGGGCATGGACAGGGTGCATATCCAAGGTCTTTTCCTTGGGAAAGGGAGTCCAAAACAAGATGGCATAGGTTTAAGGTGAGAGGCAAAAGATTCAAAAGGGACCTGAGGGGTAACTTTTCACACAGAGGGTGGCATGTGTATGGATCGAGCTGCCAGAGAAAGTGTTGGAGGCAGATACAATTACAGCATTTAAAACACATTGGGATGGGTACATGGATAGGAAGGGTTTCGAGGGATGTAAGCCAAATGCTGGCAAATGGGATGAGGTCAGCTTAGGATATCTGGTTAGCATGGACAAGTTGAACTGAAAGGTCTGTTTCCACACTGTATGACTCCAGGACTATGAGAGGCTGGAAAAAGCTGAGACTTTTTACTCTGATGTGTAAGAGTCTGAGGAGTGACCTTGTAGAGGTTTATAAAATCATGGGGATATAGAAAATGTGAATAATTCGGGAAGGAGGTGACGTTTTGTAGAAATGGCAAAAAATATTCCCAAAGATCATTTCAGGGATGAGGAACATCAATTATGAAGTTTGATTGGAGAATTTGAGACTGTCTTCTTTGGCAAGGCTGAAAGGAGATTTGTTTGAGGAATTAAAACCAGGAGGGGCCTGGACATAGTAAATAGGGAGAAAATGTTCCCAATTGAGAAAGGATTGAGACTGAGAGACCACAGATTGTAACAAAAGTGAGGTGGGAACAACATTTTCAGCCAGTGAATGGTTAAGGTGTGGAATGCACTGCCTGAGAGTGTGGTGGAGGCAGCTTCAATTGAAACATTCCGAAGGGAATGAGACTGTTGTTCGAAAAGGAACAAAGTGCAGGGTGACAGGGAGAAGGCAGGAGAATGACACTCAGTGAATTGCTCATTCAGAGAGCCAGTACACATAGGATGGACAGAATGGCCTCCTTGTGCACTGTAACAATTCTGTGATTGTGTGATTGAGCAGAGTTAAAGCTGGGGGAGGTGGGAGCTCGGTGTCTCACTGTGCTGCTGCTGCTGCTGCTGAGGTCAGTGAGATCAGGGACTGGGACAGGGAGCCAGAGCTCACATCAAACTCTGCCCGTGTCCGTCACACTGAGACTGGCAGGAGGCTACTCATTGATTTCACTCCATGCTGCAGGAATGGGACCACAGGCTGCAAATGGACAGAGCTCCTCCACACGGTGAGTAAAACTTACTGAATTATATCTTCCTGCTTAACGTGGGGCAATGGAACTAAAGAAATACAGCTGGACACGCTGTTAGACACAGTGCTCCTCAATCAACCATTTCATTCACTGCAGCTCCCCACTAACAACTTCAACAATTCAGCAACTTATTTTAGAAAGTGTGTTTCAGTATTGACAGGGTTAATAACATAGGGATAGCTGTTATACTGCATACAGTAATAGTCAGCGACATCCT
>NW_025211541.1:0-661 GCF_004010195.1 Chiloscyllium plagiosum
AGAACTGGATCTTTAACTTTCTGACCTGCAGATCACAATGAATGAGGATAGTTGGAAACTCCTCCTCTTCAATAATACGCAATACTGGTGCCCTTCACGGCAGTGTACTCAGCCCCCTTCAACATTTCTTACCCTCTCGTGACTGTACCGCCAAATTCAGCTCTAACTCCATTTACAGATTTACTAATGACACCACTATAGTGGGTAGGACTCAACACCGACCTAGATTACACCTCTTCCCACCCTGCCCTCTGTAAAAACGCCATCCCATATTCCCAATTCCTTCACCTCCACCGCATCTGCTCCCAAGTGGACCAATTCCAATATCGAGCAACCCAGATGGCCTCCTTCTTCAAAGTCCGCAATTTCCCCTCAGACGTGGTTGACGATACTCTCCGTCGCATCTCCTCCACTTCCCGCTCCTCTGCCCTTGAACCCAGCCGCTCCAATCGCCATGAGGACAGAACCCCAGTGGTCCTCACCTACCACCCCACCAACCTCCAAATATCGTATCATCCTTCGTCATTTCTGCCACCTCCAAACAGACCCCACCACCAAGGACATGTTTCCCTCCCATCCCCTATCAGCGTTCTGGAAAGACCACTCCCTCCGCAACTCCCTCGTCAGTTTCACAACCCCCACCAACTCAACCTCCACTCCC